>NC_043713.1:77186664-77430827 GCF_006229205.1 Suricata suricatta | reverse complement strand
GCCGGGCCGCCGCCTCCCGGTCTGTGGCGACACCTGCCGGCCGGCCGCGGAGGCGCAGCCCCCCGGTGCCGAGCCCTGCTTCCCTTGACCACGTTCATTCTTGAGCGCCTACTATGTGCCCCGCGTGGCGCTCTCGGGGTCCACGCCGTCCCTGCGCTCCTGGCATTTGCAGAGTGCCAGAAAACGCAGATGTCAAAGAAGGAAAAAGATGCAAGTTGTATCACTCCTTGCTCAGATACACAGTGACGAGTTAGGGGGTGCGGTGGGGGAGGGGGGCAGTCCCCGCCTAGTCTGTCTAAGGAAACAACAGGGGGAGACTTAAAAGGAGCTAAGACTCTGTCCATGGAAGGAGGGTGGAAGTAAACCAAGCATTGGAAACAGCACATGCAAAGGGCCTGAGGTAGGAAGGCACTTGACTGTTGAAAGAACGTGAAAAGGTCAGGAGCTGGAATACGAGGTAGGCAGAGACCAGATGAGACCCTCTATCTACTTTCCCAGTTCCTTCCTGGGGGGAGGACTTGCCCAATGTCACAGAGTGAGGCAGTGACGGCCAAGTGACGTGGACTCGCTGTCCGGGGCTCTCCCCACCACTCCAGGGCAGCCATGTTTGCTGTTGGTATCCAAGAATCCATTCATTCATTCCTCAGTCCTTTCTTGAGCAGCTATTATGTGCCAAGGACCGTGCTCAGCAGTAAGCACAGCATGGTACAGACATATTCCTTGAGATGCCCCTCATCTAGCAAGAGCATCTAACCAGACGAGGAAGATTAGAGAAGGCTCCCTCCTCCACAAGAGATAGACCCAACAGAATGAATCTCTAATGGTGGAAATCTGGAACAAGGAGAAGCCAGTAGACAGGAGAGTATACAGCACGGGAACACAGATTATTTTAATCGACCCCTAATGCCCTTTTTTTGTAGCTGTGAAAAATTTGGCCGTGGAGAGACGGAGTTGGGAGACTGAGGCAGACTAACCTCGGAGGGTGTGTCTTAGTAATAATCATTCACCCCGACTCTGAGACGGGAGAATGGGGAACACGCTCTCTGCAGGGACACTGGAGCTAACGTGACCTGCCACCACCTCATTGGGATCATTCAGAACTGCCTGCCTCTAGAGAGGCCTGGAGAGCCAAGTAATGGGACTCTTCATGGGAATCTCTGGTCCAGTGGTTCCCAGAGTGTGGCTCTGAGGCAGCAGCTTCTTTGTCACCTGGGGACTCAGAGATTCTGATCCCGCAGCTCTGGGGTGCGGCCCCGCAGGGGTGTCTGGCCCGCCTCCGGGGGAGTGTGACGCTCCCTGGAGGTGAGGAGCCTCTAGGGGACAGGCCTGGAGGGGCCTGTGAATCTGTGCTTTTCCTGAGCGCCTGAGTGATCGTCCAGGATACGAGTGTCTGGCGCTTGGGTTGAAATCATTGCTTTTGCTTTTCTCCGAACTTTCTCTTTCCCTTTCTCTTCTTTTGTCTCAGAATCATTCCTGTTTGCTGTCATCATGGGTGGTCGGGGAGTGGGAGGGGACACCACAAGAGCAACAAGGACAGTGTGGTCACTAGGAAGATGGCGAGGATCGTGTGCTTGGGACCTCCGGGCTTTAGCGCTGGAAGCCCCACTTCCCAGAAAACCTTCACATCTGGGGCGAATGGGTCCTAACAAACAACAGGAAACGCTGAGAGTTTTGAATCATGGTTCCTACAGACTTCTTTTTTTTTTTTTTTAATGCTTATTTTTGAGAGAGAGAGAGAGAGAGAGACAGGGCACCAGCAGGGGAAAGATAGAGAGAGAGGGGGAAACACCAAATCCGAAGCAGGCTCCAGGCTCTGAGCTGTCAGCACAGAGCCCGACGCGGGGCTCGAACTCATGAACCGCAAGATCATGACCTGAGCCAAAGTCAGACGCTCAACCAACTGAGCCACCCAGTCGCCCCGGTTTCCACCACCTTTCTATGCCAGTCCTAATCCCATCGCACATTTTGTAACCTTCCTCATAGTCATCTTTATGACTTAGTAGTTCTGATCTGCTTTAATTAAAAGATAGCTCAGGGGGCACCTGGGTGGCTCAGTCGGTTAAGCCTCTGACTTCGGCTCAGGTCAGATCTCACGTTTGTGGGTTCGAGCCCCGTGTCGGGCTCTGTGCTGACAGCTAGCTCAGAGCCTGGAGCCTGCTTCCGGTTCTGTGTCTCCTTCTCTCTCTGCCCCTCTTCCTCTCATGCTCTGTCTCTCTCTGTGTATCCAAAATAAATAAAACATTTTAATAAAAAAAAAGATAGCTCAGAAGCACAACGGTACACATTTTACGTCTATGGCCCCTGGGCTTCAGAATATCATTAAAACGTGACTGTATAAAGCCACAAATGAACATTCTCTGAAGCAGCAATTCCACTCCGAGGAGACACTTCCAGAGACGTTCGAGGAAAGGTCATTGCTACATTGATTGTAATAGTATGGAAATAAATGAGCGGTAGGATAACATAGTTATCCGTGTTTTCAAATAATGGGCGACTACGTGCACTGAAAAACGGACAGGCCAGAGCGGCGTGCACCTGTATCAACGTGGACTGAAAACCATAGTGTTGTGAGAAAAACATCCGGTAGACCGTTCATGGAGACTGCAAATGTCTCTGTATAAGTGCTTATGGATCCATTATAAGTTATAAAATTAGTTAAAACAGGCATGAGAATTGATACACAGGATGACGGAGGGTCCCGGTAAGAACATTTTCACTGTATTTTTTAACAGCGAGTTTTATCTCTTTAGCTGAGATCCATAAAGAGCCTTTACATTATTCTCCATCCCCCTCGGCACATCTGACATAGTTCTAAGTGTTTTTGTGATGCTTCGTGGTTTGTGCAGGGTTCCAGTGTCCTGTGTTACAGTCTCTGTGGCTAGAGAAAATGCGGCCATGTCTAGGCTGATTAGGCCGAACGGGCGTTTCCAGGGCTGGACCGGGTGTGTGGGTCTTGTTAAGGAAAGGGTGTGTGCCTTTCCGGTTCATCCCTGAATTCCCCATGCCTAGCAAAGGGCTCGGCACCGCGGAGGCCTTCCACGAATGTCTGCAAATGAGTAGAATACGATGCAAACTCCGCGCCTTATAGATGAAGAAACAGGCCCGGGAGTGACGTGGTTTAGCTCAACCCAGCGCTGACGTAGAAAAGGAAGCCTGGAGTGTCTCGAATTCCCCAGGGTAGCGCGTGGTCTGGTGCACCGGTGGGTGACACCACCTGCTACCGGAACCATGGACGCAAGCCATGGTGGGCCCTCTTGGGTTCTGGAGGTGACATATGATACGTCTGCATGAGCTACTTCGACCCATCCGCAGAATTAGGGCGCGTTGGAGTGGGGACCAGGACAAGAGAGGCTCTGAAGGAGAGCCTGCGACCCGGAGGACACAGCCATCCTACAGCGGTTCCGCAGAAGTGGAGGACGCCACCACCGTCTGGGTGGTTGGGACTCCTGACCCCACGGAGCCAGAAGGAAAACACAAGAGAGTAATTTACTGGCTGGAGTGATCAATCCCTGCTACCAAGTGGCAGTTGGGTTGTTTGCACACCGCGGAGGCAGGGAAGGCTATTTCCGGAACCAAGGGCGCTCTGGGAGCCCCCAGCCCTCCCAAGAACAGGGACATCCAGAATGAGTCATGTAAGGAGAAAGCGCTGGTTGCCAACTATGACCTAGGGCTGTGAGTACAGACACAGGGATATAATGACCTTGTGTAGTTTCTAGTTGCTTGTCCCAACATTCTATACATAAGGAATGTTCCTACGCTGTCTAGGTGTTATGTTATCATAAATAAATGAGCATTTCTATATTTGCGTCTGCTTGATTTCATATGCTAACCGTAGTCCTCTTCCGCTTTGCATTTTTATTTTACAGACAAGTTGTTAGAAGTCGACGTGACAATTTAGCCTCTAAAGAACAGAATGTTCGGCGGGTCTGTGGCTGGGTTGCCGGAGTGATTCCCACCACCAGTTACAGCTGCGGTGACCTAGGGCGCGCGCGTCCCCTCTTGTGCTGAAAAGAGTGAGAATGTATTTGTAAGAAGCGTGGCTCTGTCTTGTAAGATAGGAATATGGTGTTGTTTGGGCGTCGTATATGAAATAAAAATGTGTGTCACAGGGCACACGTGGACGCTGAGTCCTCAAAAAGGAGGTGCCGCCGCTATGGGGGGAGGCGACTTATTGCCTCTAGCTCCAAATTAACCTTCTTGCCTGCTCTGTGACGAGGAATCTGGGCCTCTTAAAGCAGTTTCCCTTTGCCAGATGGCATGAGATTAAGCTTTGCCGATAGAAAGCGCGCGAAGACACTGCAGAAGGAAAGAAAAGGGCTCTTTCCTGGGGCAGGTGGGTTGCTCCCCAGGCTTCTCCGGGGCGCCCCCTAGTGTCCGCCTCCCGCATTGCATGACGGTTAGTTCCCCCCAAGCACCACCCACTTCTCCTGGTGGTTTTGTAGCAGGTGCCTCCGATGGGACACCTCCCAGGGGAGCTTTGCCTGGTCCTCTGGGGAGGGGGCGGGGAGCTCAGGTTTCCAGAAAGTTCTGCCAGCGTGGCACCACAGAACTTCTTTGCTATCCGGTGAACCATGGCCATGCCCTCTGTGGGGGGCTGTACCTCAGCCCTGGGGCGGGTGGGGGGGGGTGTTCTTTAGAACTCCGCGTGCTTCTCACTTAATTCTCACCAGCAACTTGCAAATGCAAACTGCCCTTGGGGAGGAGGACTGCCTAAAAACCATCTCAGACTTCCCCTCCCCCCTCCCCCCCATTTCCCCCCCTCTGGCATCCTGCTCTCCCTCCTCCCCTCCTCCCACCCCCCCTCCTTATCACTTTCTCTCATCTCTTTTGAAAGATAAACAACCCCAATTTTTGTGCTCTGGAGATGAAGAGGCCTCACATCCATTAGTGCTTGGCACAGGGCTTGCTCCTTGTGCTGGGATGTCACGCCAGAAAGGGGTGGGCACGGGCGCCGGGCAGTCACAAAGGGCCTTGGCCTCCATGCCCACCTCTCCCCCAAGTCCTTCACGTGCCTCCAGCTCTACATGGTCCCCTCCCCGATGCAGCACTGGCTCGCCTTCAGGCACTTCCTGCCAGCTCCCTCTCCAAAATGGGCTCCTTCGGGGAAGGGGTGCTGAAAAATCGACACAGAAGAGTCTAAAGAAAAGTTGAGACCCAGAGACAAGCCTCGAGGCGTGGAGGGGCTGAAAACTTCATTTCATTCGTCCTCTCCGCCCCCACGGAAGTGAGCAGATCTGCACAGTGCGGGGATGGTCAGTGCGCCCCCTACTGGCCAGTTGTATCAAAATCCAGAAAGAGGTCTGTGTTACATGCATGTTATGTGTGAATGTGTTCTGTGATAACTTGTGCCGTGTGTTATTAAGCGGCTTTTGATAACAGATTATGAGATATGCTGTGCCTGTCCATCACTGGGGGCTGTCGGATGGGTTATGATGGACCCACACGTCGGGATGCCAGGGAGCCACTTAAAGGACAGGGTAGATCTCCGTGTGAGCACCAAAACGTGTCTGCGAGGCGATCCTACAAGAACGAACGCAGTTAGCAAATGTATATATGAACATGGGCACTTTTCAAATTGTCTTAAAGTTAAGCATCAACTTCTCAAAAATCATAATCTCAAGGGGGAAAGAATTCAAAGACTTCACTAGTATTTGACTATTTTATAATGTGCATACGGCCGTCTTGGAATAATACTGAGATATCTATGATTTGAAAAATGAATGTATGAAAGGCACAAACAGTACATTGATGCTGGTCAAGTCTCCTCCCGGGGCCTCAGTTTTCCCATTTGTAAAACGGGAGTATGACCTTCTTTTCCTTACATGGCTTTTCAATCTAACAAAGATTTATATAAACGCTTCCTCTAAGCTAGGCACCTTGCTAAGCACTTTATAAATATTAGTTCAATCAATCTGTAAGCCAGCCTTCAAAGGTGAGACTTTTATTAGCCTCATTTTATAGATGAGGGAACTGAGGCACAGAGAGGTTGAGTGACTTGCCTCAGCTCACCCAGCTACTAAGTGGCAGAGGCTGGATTCAACCTCGAGCAGTCAGGCTCCACAGTCTGACTTCTTGGCTACCCCACGGCGGTGGTAAGAGTCAGTGAGATGCACGTGCAGTGCTTTCCACGTGACAGGTGTCAATAACATTGGGTGAAACTTGTGAACACTTCTCAGCCTCTACCTAAAAGCATGTGCTCCCACGAACCCCTAGGGCAGCCCCCTAAAAGCACTTGGGACCCAGTTGCCGAATGACTGAATGAATGTGTGAATGAATGAATCCACAGATATCTTGGATTCCCGCCTCATGCTTGTTCGCTTTTTCGCACGGCCAGCCTCTAGACCAGGAGTTAGCACATGGTAAGGCCGAGGGGTGGAGAGACGGAAAGAGGGAGAGAGAGAAAGACGAATCGCATGTGGCACACAGTAGGACCTCAGGAAAGGCCCGGCCAGTTACAGAAGCATGGTTTTTCTTCCGTGTCCTCAGCCCCGTCCTGACTCTTCTGCTAGACTGGAAGTTCCAAGGGGGTGCCTGGCCCAGGGCCTGGCATACAGTAGGCGCTCAGTGATGAGCATGGGGCTGGGCAGAGTGGGCCTGAAGAACAGAAGGCACCGTGGCTGGGCAGGTCTCGGTCCACAGAGCTTAGGTGGGACGAGCCCATAGGACAGAGCCCTCTGGATGGTCCGGGATGGTCCTAGGGCATGGCCTGGGTAGGAGACAGCAGGATGCGCCTCCCAAAGAAATTCGAGAAGAAAGCATCTGAGGGCAACGGACAGAGCGTACGGCCGGGCAGGGCCAGGGAGGAGGCCTGCTGGCGGCCCGCTGTGGGTCTGCAGCTGCGAGAAACCCCGTGTCTTTGGGGGGAAGCCCCTACCTGTTCAACCCAGGAAAAAGCATCTGCCCCCAAGGAAAAGGAAAATATGTGTGACTTCCCCCCTCCTCCCACACCCCCAAAAGCTCCAGCGTCCCCCCTACAAATAATCATGTCCCTGGAGGAGTCCATCTGTCCCCGTCTGAACGAAGCCCCCAGAGGCAGGATTCAAAACCAGGCTCACGCACCCCCCCCCCGAAACTTGGTCTGTTTCCATCTGCCTTCACCGCCCCCTCTCCTGGAGGACGGACCCCCATCATTAATTGTGCTAAACGTCTGTGCGCTTCAAAAGAACGTGTGGTCTCTAATTGTGGGGTTCTGTGCATGTCCATTAGATCCGGGTTGTTAATTGTGCTGTTCCCATCACCCGTGTTCTTACTTCGAGGACGGCTCTCAACTGCTGAGGGAGGCATGTTAAAATCTTCCACGGTAATTGTGGGTTTGGGATATGGTAAGTGCACACAAGTTTAAAATTATTAAGCTTCCTGGGAATTAAGTTGTTTAACATTGTACTGGAAGCCTCTTTCTTTCTTTTTTTTTAAAAAAAAATTTTTAACATGTATTCATTTTTGAGAGACAGAGAGAGACAGAGCACAAGCAGGGAAAGACAGAGAGAGGGAGACACAGAATCCAAGTGGGCTCCAGGCTCTGGGCTGTCAGCACTGAGCCCAACACGGGGCTCGAACTTGCAAACTGAGATTATGACCTGAGCCGAAGTCAGACGCTTAACCGACTGAGCCATCCAGGCACCCCAAAGCCTCTTTATTTCTAAGAGTTTCCTTTGCCGTAAAGTCTTTTTGGTCAGATACTAATAGAGACAAACAAGATTGCACTTCCTGTTTACCTGGCTTATGTTTTCGTCTGCTTACTTCCCATCGCTCTGCGCACTTACGGTTTTAGCTCTGTCTTTTAGAAAGAGTGACTAGCTGGTTATTGTTTTAAATTGTTGTTCTTAATCCAGGACGACAACACTTTTTATTGGTATTAACGATCTATTTAGATTTATTGTGATTGCTGATATAGTTGGATCTCTAGCTAGCATCCTATTTTGCCCTATTTATCATGTTTTTTCTATGCATTTTTTGTGCTCTGCCCTTTTTTTTCTTTTTCTGTTTTTGCTTTCTACTGGATTGACCTAGTTTTATTTATTTTCTCCTTTTACTTTTTCATGAGTTGGAATTCTGGCCCAGGTATTTTAGTGTCTACACTTAAATTTTTATTTCTCCCCTTGGCTTAGAGCTCACTGTGGACAATTGAGTTAATCAATAACTATCCCTTCCTCTCCAGCAGTACAAACACGGAGCATATTTTTTAAAGTGTATTTATTTATTTATTTAGAGAATGAGAGAGCAAATGGGGGAGGGCAGAGAGAGGGAGAGGGAATGAATCCCAAGCAGGCTCTGCAATTATCACAAAGCCCAACCCAACTCAAACTCATGACCCATGAGATCATGACCTGAGCCAAACTCAAGAGTAGGATGCTTAACCGACTGAGCCACCCTGGCGCCCCTAGCACATTTTTATTTACATTATCCAGTGACAGTATTTATCTCCACACAGGTTTATAGCCTCAAAACCCACTCAATGTTGTTTTGTACAATTTGTGGATTTCAATTTACCCACATATTTATCAGTTTCTTGTCACCACCTCTTCCCATACTCCACACTTTGTCCTCCTTCTGCATCTGGTTTTCTTCTCCCTGAAGTACAGACATTAGTAGTTACTTCAGTGTGTCAGTTGATGATAAAGAGCTTTTCTTTTGTTTATATGGAAATGTTGATCTCAGCCCTCATCCTTGATGGATAGTTTCACTGGGTATGGAGTTCTGGGTTGTCAGATACTGCGTTCTCAGCACTTGGACGATGGTTCTCAGCACTTGGACGATGGTTTTTAGCACTTGGACGATGGTTCTCAGCACTTGTATCTTCTGTTGTTGCTCTTGAGAAGCGTGGTCTCAGACCTTTGTTGGCATTTCCTTCTTTTCAATCAATGACAAGATTTTCTTCAGCTCTGGGTTCCGCAGTCATCTTATGATATGGAGTTATTTTTATTTATGCTGTCTGGGGATAGATGCCCATCTTGAATCTGAGGATTCATATCATGCATCAGTTATCAAAAATATATGGTTAAAAATTTTTTTTTAATGTTTATTTTTGAGAGAGGAGAGACAGAGAGCAAGTGGGGGAGGGGCAGGAGACACAGAATCCAAAGCAGACTCCAGGCTCTGAGCTGTCAGCACAGAACCCAATGTGGGGCTCGAACCCACACACTGTGAGATCATGACCTGAGCCAAAATCAGACCCTCAATGAACTTAACCACCAACGTGCCCCATCCTCTGTATTTTATTTAAAGCATTTAAGACATCACTCTGAGAAGGGAACCCTAGGCTTCTGTGAAACACCCAAAGGTCATGGCACAAGGAAAGCTGAGACTTTGATCAGAAAGCGGCATTTTTATTTATGATCCAAAAATTTTAGGTATTTTGTAAGCACCAGGGTTTTGGCTTGGTAGTTCCTGGTATTGCCAGAAAGGGAAAAAAAGGCCAAGTTACTCTTGGACTCTTGAGGAGGCCCTAGTGCCCCCCTAGCTCTGCCTGGCTCTGAGCCCATGGAAAGTCTGGCAGGAAGGGGAACAGAGTCAGGAAAGCCCCAGGCCTTAGCTGCCAAATGTGTCTGGTCTCCGTAAGCCCCTGTGCTGAACAGGACATCAGGCTGCAGAGAATGGGCATGGATGATGATGACAGCGTGGTGGACACTCCAAGAGGTTGCCTCCAGAGGGGACTTTTCTGTGACTGAGAGCAGGATGTCCTCCTGCCACCAGCCGGGGGCTGGGCCAGGGGGTTGGGAGAACAAGGCTTTGTGAGGCATGGAGCTCACCTCAGCAGACTTCACGGTCCAACAAGGACACGCCCACTCTCATTTACTGGGGAAACCGAGGCTGTCACGTGCCACCTGACTGTTAGCAAAGGTAGCGTGCACCCTCGTGGTAGGTGGCAGCAAGGGCCCTCACATGCCAAACTCTTCATAGTTAAAAGTGCCTTCCATCCTCACAGGTGTCCATGAGTCCCATTTGTACAGATGGGAAAGTTGAGGCTCGGAGGGCAAATCATGTGACTTTCTGTGCCTTGACGTCTTCGTGTGGCCAATGGGGACAATACGGGTACCTAGCACCTCCGGGTGGTGTGAGAATGAACTAAGCCCACGCATGCACAGCGCTTACAGTAGGTTAGAGAAATAGCAGGTGCGACTCAAGGCAGTGACCAGCGCTGTGCCTGCCTCACGGCGGATCGGACCCGCCCGCCGCCCAGGCCACTCCACCACCGTGTGCCCCATTTCGTTTTCTTCATGACACGTGTCCTCATCTGATGTCATACGTTTATCTGCACGCTTGTTTGTTACGTGTCCCCATAGATGATGAGGGCCTGTCTGCTTCATCACTGGGTGCCCTGGACATGGTGGCACCTTATGGGTGTTTATTGAGTCTGTGAGTGACTAAGAAACCGACAGAGGCTTGATTTCAAGGAGACCCCCTTAACTTTGGGGGCCGGCCGCTCACAGTGAACTATAGAAAATAGCTTCAGGTTTGCCTGAGACCTGGTCAGCCACCACCACCTTTAGCGTGGATGTCACTCTGCCTGGCCCTGCCTCCACCAGCAGCGTCATCTCCATCCTCTGCCGCGTTTATTTTGAGCTCCCAACACCCTCTGCTCAGATCTCTATTTCTAACACCCATTGGCAAGTATGGATTCCCTGGAGAGTGGGGAAGATTCCTAGAGACAGACACCAGGCTGACCAACCTTCAGCGAGTGCCAGTCATCTGCAAAGTGTTCGAATGAACGAATGAATGACAGACGACACCAGGACAGGGCTGCCAGATAGGTTCCACTTGAATTCCATTAAATAATGAATACTTTTTTGGTATAAGTATGTCCCAAGCATGGCGTGGGATATACTTATACTGCAAATCGGTTGTTGACCATCCGAAATTCAAATTTAACTGAACATCTTGTGTTTTTTATTTGCTAAATGTGGTGACCTGCAGCAAGGGACAGGTAGGGGTGTCAGAGGTCAAATTTAAATGCGAGCCTGGGCTTGCCGGGGAGGTGGGCACAGCAGGCAATGCAGTGGCAAAGATAGTGGACTCTGAAGTGTGGCCTTGACCCAGAGAAGGTGACAAGGGCCTGAGGTCACCCGCTCTGCCTCTGACCTTGTACAGGACATCAAGGCATCCTTAGGGACAATGGCTGTAGGGGGAGCAGGGAAATGTCACATCACTCTGGATACGGGGAACGCTCTCCTTTCATAACCTGGCACTCTCAGGGGCCAGTGTGTGCCAGGCCCTCCAGAAAGTTGTGTGAGGGGGCACCTGGGGGGCTCAGTCAAATAAGCATCCACTTCACTTCAGGTCATGATCTCACAGGAAGTTGCTCACAGCTTCGGCTCAGGTCATGATCTCGCGGTTCGTGAGTTTGAGCCCCGCATCGGGCTCTGTGCTGACAGCTAGCTCAGAGCCTGGAGCCTGCTTCGGATTCTGTGTCTCCCTCTCTCTCTGACCCTCCCCTGCTCGCACTGTCTCTCTCTCTCAAAAGTAAACATTAAAAAAAAGAAGGAAGTTGCGCACAGCTAACACACACACACACACACACACACACACACACACACACACCCTGAAGCTAGTTCCAATTGCTCTTCGCCAACATACACCTGAACTTGAGCGATGAGCAGGGACATGAGATATTTCCTTACAATCAGGAAACACCCCTCTGTTCCAAAATTAAAAACAAACAAACAAAAGAAAGAAAAACTTCCCTACACATTTCTACAGAATTCTATAGATTAAAAAAATTTTTTAAGTTTACTTATTTTGTGAGAGACAGAGCAAGTGAGTGGGGAAGGGACAGAGAAGGAGAGCGAGAGAATCCCAAGCAGGCTCTGCACTGTCACGGTGGGGCCCGACACAGGGCTCAAACCCATAAACTGTGAGATCATGACCTGAGCCCAAATCAAGAGTCGGGCATTTAGCTGACTGAGCCACCCAGATGCCCTGATTTTTTTTTGAAAGAGAGAAAAAACGTGAGGTAGGGGATGGAGAGAGAGTGAGGGAGAGAGAGAGAGAGAGAGAGAGAGAGAAAGAATCTTAAACAGGCTCTGCACTCAGCACGGAGCCCACCTGGGGCTCGAGCTCACCACCCTAAGATCATGACCTGAGCCAAAATCAAGATTCAGATCCTTAACTGACTGAGCCACTGAGGGGCCTGAGTTTTACGGCGTTTTACATTTAACTCCTTATTATGGAAATGCTCGGACATCCACAGAAGTAGAGAGGAGAGTGGATTTGACAGTTATCAACACTTTGCCAACCTCGTGAGATCTTTGCCCGCCCTTCTCCCTCCCTCACCCCTGCTCTGGTTTTCCCTGTGAGCCCTGTTAAGGGAAATCTCAGACATCATATCATTTTATTCAACTTTACAACTTTTAGGGGGTTTCACACCCGTTGAGTTCTCTCTGGAAGAACTATAATCCCATTTTATACATCTGGAAACTGAGGCTCAGAGAGATGACGTTCTTGCCCAAAGGGACAACAATGCACAGTGGGCCCACACCCAGCCGTCAGGACCCCAGGCCCTAGGAGTCCGTGAGGCCCCAGGCCAAGCCCGCAAGGCCTGAAGCTGAGCCCCCCAGCCCCCCAACACCCGCCTCCCGAAGCCTCCCCAGGCCGGCCAGCGCCCGCCCCCACTCCCCCCAGCGCAGGGCTCCAGAAGGCCAGACTTTGATCTCTGCCAGGACCGAATTCCAGATGGAGGCCTCCCCAGCCCGCTAGGGCAAGGCGATTGATGGGGTGTTAGTGATGTCGAGGTTTACAGACACACTTGGGCCTGGGTGGGGTGCGGAGGGCCGATTGTCAGCCGTGATGGGAACCAGACACCCCGGCGGCACCAGCCCACGGAGGAGAGGCCGGGCGAGGAGAAGGGCCTGGTGGCTTCTCACACCCGAGCAGCCGGTAGGACCTGGAGTCCCTGTCAGGGGAGGGCAGGTGGTTCTGAGGTGTCAGGGGCCTCAAGGGCGACCCCCCCCCCCCCACGGGATCTAGTGGGAAGGGCTCTGGACTCAGAGTCCCGCGTCAGCTACCAAGGACGATCTCACGCCATCCCTCCCTCTCCAGGCCTCAGCTGGCTCATAACAAAAGAAGGGGGGACCGGGTCCGAGGGCAGCAACAAGTTTGCCAGGGGCCCCCCGGTGAGTGCTTCAGCTTCATGAAACACGCGTGCTCTCTGGCAACTACCAGATTCAGAGGCAAGATCTAATCAAGTGGGCATGGCTGTGTGCCAATAAAACTTTATTTACAAAACCAGGCGGTGGGCCATATTTGACCTTCCAGCCGTAGCTTGCTGACACCCTTGGACCAGACAGTCATGAAAGGCTCTCTGGACTCTGAAATATGTGTGAGTCGGAGAGTAGGGTCCACATACACACATGACTATGGTGCCAGGTGGGTGACGCAAAGGAACGCAGGAAAAGCCAGTGCAAGACGGGGCAAGGGTTCCTGCCAGAGGCTCCTGCCTTGACTGGCAGGGCAGGCAGCTTTCTGCTCAGCTCTGCACAGCCACGGCCCAAGGGAAACCAGCCCGCTCCTAGCTATCATGGCTCCCGAGAATGCGAATTACCTAAATTTGAAATGTTAGTTATGATCCCAAATTATTTTTTTAATATTTATTTTTGAGAGAGACCGGGCATGAGCAGGGGAAGAGCAGAGAGAGAGCGGGAAACACAGAGTCTGAAGCAGGCTTTACTCTGAGCTGTCAGCACAGAGCCCGACATGGAGCTTGAACTCACGGTCTGTGAGATCATGACCTGAGCCTAAATTAAGAGTCGGACGCTTAAGCAACTGAGCCACACAGGTGCCCCTCAAACTTTTTTTAAAAGCTTATTTATTTATTTATTTATTTAGAGAGAGAGAGAGAGAGAGAGAGAGAGTGGGAGAGAGAAAAGGGGGGGGTGGAGAATCCCAAGCCGGTTCCACACTGTCTGCACAAAGCCCGATGAGGGGCTTGAACTCACAAACTGAGATCATGATAAGAGCCAAAACCAAGAGCCAGCTGCTTAACTGACTGAGCCACCCAGGCGCCCCATGAACTCAAACTTTTTAGAAAACATTGTGTGTGGGGCACCTGGGGGGCTCAGTCAGTTAAGCGTCCAACTTCGGCTCAAGTCATGATCTCACGGTTCGTGGGTTTGAGCCCCACATCAGGCTCTGGGCTGACAGCTCAGAGCCTGGAACCTGCTTCAGATTCTGTGTTTCCCTCTCACTCTGACCCTCCCCTGCTTACACTGTCTCTTTCTCTCTCTCTCAAAAATAAATTAAAACATTAAAAAAAATTTTTTTTAATCCGAAACATTGTGTGTTCCCCAAATCCCAGCCCAAGGGCCACCCATTTGCAAACATTGCCTTTCTGGAATTCTCCATTCAGCCCTACCCGTCCCCCACCTTCCAGAAACCCTGTTAGGAGTTTGCAGAAGCTCAGACTATCTGGGGACCGCGCGTGGGAGCCGATGCGGAAGGAGGTCGGGCCGCTGCTAAGGGAGGGGCCCGGCCTCAGCTGCTAGGCCTTCCTCCCTTCGGAGGCCCTGATGGAGTCCTCCTGGAGCCGCTGCCCTGCCGCCGGCCAGGCACAGACGACCCTGTGAGGCCTCCTCGCCTGGGGCCGAGAGAGGAAGAGAGCAAGAATGTTCCTCCAGCCATCTGACCTCCGTCCGCAGCTGACCAGCGGGTTCAGGCCCCTGGCTGCTCCCCGCCTCGGAAGCCGGCCCCTCAGGAAGGTGCTCTGGAAATCGCCGTCTTCCTGGCTGGGACAGAAGGGGCCTGGGTGGCCAGCCTGTTAGGTTTCATTGACAACTGTCTCTGAGTCAACCTCCGACCAAGATGTGCAATTTTAGAAAGGGCTGCAGGAGACAGGAGGCGAGCGAGCAGATGTATGGGCTGGCCCGGGACCGGGATGTTTATTTTTATTTGGTGTGTGTCGGGGGGGGGGGTGCTTAAAGGCCTGGGAACCATTAAAAAATGCCTATTAATCTTCCTGTTGGTCTCAGAGGGTAAAATTAGAGCCAGAAATGAGTCTGGAGCTCAAAGGACATGGGACGGATACGTCAAAGCTCTGCCCCTGTGAACCGGGAAGAAGAAAAGACGGCTTCCTCCACCGGCGCACGCGACTTACCGACTATGTCCCGGGTTTTAACCTTCCTTTTAAAGTCAGGTTTATGGGGGGCGCCTGGGTGGCTCAGTGGGCTAAGCATCTGACTCCTGATTTGGGCTCAGGGCATGATCTCACGGGTCATGAGTTCGAGCCCAGCCTCGGTCTCCGCGCTGACGGTGTGGAGCCTGCTTGGGATTCTCTCTCTCCCTCTCCCTCTGCCCTTCCCTCCCCCCCCATAAATAAATTTAAATTTTACAAAATCAGGTTTATTGACGTACAAGTTTTCAACCAAACGCACGCATTGTGGGGCAGCTGCTGGGGAGGAAGGAAAGAGGGTTCCTGCAAGAATTGCAAGTAGAATTACCGAATGACCCAGCAATCCCCCAAATTGCTGGAAGAAGCGTCCCGAACAGAGGGTTGTACACCCGTGTTCACAGCCGCTCTGTTCACAAGGGCTCAGAGGTGGAGTCACGCAAGTGTCCAAGAATGGACCACAAAACGTGGTCTGTGCAAACAATGGAAGGTTTTTCAGCCTTACAACGGAAGGACAGCCGTCACCTGTGCACCATGGGCGGCCCTCGAGGACATTATGCTGAGAGGGCAGGAAGTCACAGAAGCACAAAGACCGTGCAGTTCCGCTTCTGCGAGGCCCCTGGGCAGTCAGATCTAGAGACAGAAGGAACGGTGGCTGCCAGAGGCCAGACGGGGAAGGAGGAAGGTGAGCTGTTCCGTGGGTGTGGAGTCTCGGGTTAGCAGCTGAACAGCTCTGGAGACGGGCGCACCAGAATGTGAATGTCACGGGCACAACTTCAAAACGCTTACGGGGCGCCTGGGAGGCTCAGTCGGTTAAGCGTCCGACTCTTGGTTTTGGCTCAGGGCACAATCTCATGGTTTGTGAGTTCGAGCCCCACATCCGACTCTGTGCTGACCGCGTGGAGCCTGCTGGGGATTCTGTCTCTCTTCCTCTCGCTGGGATTCTGTCTCTCTTCCTCTCTCTCGGCCTCCCCTGCTTGTGCTTTCTCTCTTTCTCTCTCTCAAAATAAATGAATAAATTAAAAAAAAAAGTCTTAAGATGGTAACATTTTACCTTGTGTGTATTTGACCACAGTTAAAAATTAAAATGATTATACTCGATCAAAAATTGTTAAGTGGTTATTTATCAGATACATATTACTAAATAAGCATTTACCGAAATTATTAAAAATTTGAAATGCACCTGTTTGAGGGGTAAAGTTCCTTGGGTTTTGCCAAATATCACATCATCCCACTCAAAATAAACATTTCCCTCACCCCAGAAAGTTCTCTTCTAGTCCACGGTAGTCTTTACTGGTTTTAAACATTCCACTGAATTAGCATCTAATTAAAAAGGTTCTCCCCACTGCCCTGGGGTCTGGCCAAGCTTAAATCTGTTTCACACTCAGGGGCCCTGCCTACCTGGCCTTTTCTGAGACGTCTGTGCAAGAGGCAGGAGGGGCAAAAGGAAGGATGTTTGCTTTGGCTTCTTAATTTCTAACCAGTGAAAGCAACAACATTAAACCCCCTCTCCCCAAACACCCCCGCGCCGACATCCGGCCTCCATGCCCAGCCAGGAGTCCGTCCGCGGAGGCTGTGCAGCCGTGGAGGGCTCCCCTGGGGGACGGACTGGGCGCAGCCCTCCTCACTTGACCCATACAGCCTGACCTCTTGCTTTAGAAACCTCGGACTTGGTCCCATAAAGATACATCGGTGAAGGTCGCCCCCTGGTGGACAATCTTGTATATACTAAAAGTATGGTTCTTCGAAGAACTTCCTGGATCCTAAATATTTAAGGTGGGGCGGGGGGAGGTGCGCAGGTATCATAACTTGACAGTGGAGAAACCCAGAGGGCACAGCCTTAACTAAGGTTAACATCACTTGTACCGCGACAGAGGGACGTCCTGTACCGCTGACATGATGTGCTGAGGACGCCTCAGTTCCGCGGCATTCTTACCCCAAAACGCGTTAACCTCAACCTAACGGTGAGAAAGCCTCAGACTAACGCGCAGAAGGAGGGACACCCTTGAAAGAAAGGAGTAAGCGGGGGCTGCCGGTACCGGCTCCAGCAGATTCAAGGTCACAAAACAGGACTGAGAAACTATCCCAGATCAGAGCAGGCGGAGGGGACAGTGTGGGATCTTGCCCCAGATCGTGGACCAGGAAAAGGACCTGGGTGGAGAGGCCGTGCACTCCGAGTGAGGTCTGGAGTTGGGTTAGGAGTGACTTGCCGATGCTAACTTCCTAGTTCTGTACCTGTTCCCTTGTGTGGAATACGCCCACAGTCCCACATACCCGTTCCATACATGGAGGGTGGTGATCTGTCGTGGGGGACATGGTCCCCGCCTTCGTGGGACTTACCTACCAGTCTGAGAGATGATGTACAAACAAAGGAAGCACAGTGAGGAAGGACGAGGGCTTGGGGGCAGCTGGCTGGTGGCTGGCGGGTCAGGGGCGAGGAGGCCAGTGGAGCTGGAATGCGGCAGGGGAGAGGCGCACAGGGGCCGGAGTGTGTCGGGCTGTGTAGGGAGCAGTTCAGACCTTATTCCCGGGGTGGGGCACGCACGGAGGAGGCACCGGGTCGCCTGTTGGAGAAGTGTCTGCGGAAGCGGAAGGGAATGCACAGAGCTCCGCGGGATGAGGAGGCACCCACGGGGGGGTCCCCTGAGCGAGAGCATGGCCCCCTCGGCAGTGGGAGTCGGGAGGGGGTGCAGTGGTGGTACGGACTTCTAGGTTCTGGATTCCTTTAGAAGGTGGGGTCACAGAACGGAAACCAATGGATCAGGTGTGCAGGGTGAGAGAGTGAGCAACCCCCAGATCTTTGGCTTGGATGGACCTCTGAGAGGAGAGAGGTTCGGGGAAGTAGACACAGGTTTAGGGGCATTGTTGGTGACTGCACATCCTCCGTGTTCGAAGTGCCTACAGCAAGCCCTGCTGTGACCCTTCTGGAAAAAACCCGACAAGAAGTGACATTTATCGAGTGCCTGCCACGCAGAGTAGCTCACCGCACATGCTTCGGGTCGTTGGATCTTCCTACCAGGTGTGGGGGGGAGTGCGGTGGGCACCCCCATCTTGCTGACGAGGAATTAGGCACAGAGTGAGTGGTAGTAGGGCCCGGATTTGAACTGGCGGGGGGGCATTGAAGGCAGATCTGGACTCAGAACTGAAAGTCTAGGGGCACCTGGGTGGCTCACTGATTGAGCGTCTGGCTTCGGCTCAGGTCATGATCTCCTGGTTCGCAGGTTCGAACCCAGCGTCCTGCTCTGTGCTGACAGCTCAGAGCCTGGAGCTGCTTCAGATTCTGTGTCTCCCTCTCTCTGCCCCTCCCCGACTCGTGCTGTATCTCTCTCTCTCAAAAATAAATAAAACTTTGAAAAAAATTAAAAAAAATTGAAATTCTAGAAATGTTAGGGAGGGAACTTGGATCAAACAGACCTTCTCTTTCATGCTTAGAAGGTTCTAGAAACAGGTAAGACAGCAGGAAGGGGCTCATCTGCCACGGCTCACGACTCAGCTCGCTCAGTGAATGTCCGCCGTGGGCCCGGGAGGCGGCTCCGGGGGGGAAGTGGGCAGCCGGTCGCACAGTGCGGTCAGTGTGGGGATGGTGCAAACGCCCACCCATCTGGAGTCCTGGGAGGAGCGGGGGAAGCCAGCCAGCATTGCGGGGTTGGCCCCAGAGGTGGAGGAGCAAGGAGGCCATCGTGAGGGCCTGGGATGACGGGGGACATGAAGGTCCCTGCTGGGGGGGAGCACCGGAGTCATGTGAGGATGGTGTGGGTCCTGGACAGGTCCCCAGTCCACGCCTACCCGAGGCGACATGGCAGAGTGACAGTCCCTGGAGTTGTGAACTGGTTCCACTGTGTTTCCCGACAGCCATCTTGGTTTCTCTACAGTTTGTTTGTTTGTTTATTTAGAGATCACAGGTGGGGGAGGGACAGAGAGAATCCCAAGCAGGCTCCATGATGTCAGTGCAGAGCCTGACGTGGGGCTCGATCTCACGAACCATGAGATCATGACCTGAGCTGAAATCAAGGGTCTGAAGCGTAACTGACTGAGCCACCCTGGCACCCCCTCCATCTTGGTTCCTAAGCGGCATCCGGTGTCCCAAACTGGTGTGGAGGGAACACAGGGCTTGAGAATGGCCTCCTCTCTCTCCTTCGGGTCGGGGAGGGAAATGGCACCCTGGCGGATTCCCTGTCTGGGGCTGGGTCACCTTGTCCTTGTCCTGGTCCCGCCCTCCTGCCCTCCATACCCGGGTCACGTGCTCTGCTCCCCTCCTTCAGGAGACAAGAAAGCCACCAACTGAGACGCTGTCACATGAGGTCTGGGTGACCAGGCCCTTCGTTGGGTGACACACCCTCTTCTTTGTTGCAACAGGAAAGCGTGCCCAAGGCCGCAGTCCAGCCCCTGCCCCTGCGCCCCTGCCTGTTCTCACCCAGGGGGCCAGTAGCCGCCCGTCCCTGCTGCCAGCGCTCGGCTGTCCTCCCGGCTGGGAACCTTTGTCGCCGTGGAGTCCCCCTCACACCCCACCCCTTCCTCAAGTGCTACTGATCCCATTTCTCAACAGCCCTGAGCCCGCCACCCCTCTCCCTCCTGCTGCCGGTACTGGGGGGCGGGCCTCCGTGGCCCTTACTCCATTGCTACCCCTTTCCCTACCACAGTAATGGTTCTAGAAGGCCAGCCTGCTGCGGTGTGTAACTTACTTAAAACTTCGTCCCCACGTTCCTCAGCAGAGCCTGAACTTGAGTCTGGCTTACCCAGGCCTTACACACTGGCCTGTGTGCACCGCTGCTCAGACCTTCCCTCCCCAGACACACCCACGCCCCACCTCCCCCCGCGACGTCCCTCGGGCAGCTTTGCCAGACCGGGTCAGTGGGTGCACTTACGGGGCCCCCACTCCACGTTGTAACTGCCTGTCCTCCTCCCTGGATGTCTCACCACTGTGAGCCACATGAGGCTAGGGGTGGCGTCTGTCCGCTTGTGGTGTCCCAATGCCCAGCCCCAAGGAGGCCGGACGACTTTGAGAAGGTAGAGTGAGCGAGTGACAGGGCCTGGGGGTGGGGAGAGGGCAGGAGAGAAGTCCAGGAGGGCGTGGATTTCAGCGGAGGAGGCGGAGCAGAGCTTGCAGGGGGACCAAGGCTGGCGTGGCCGGCGTGACCGTGGACGTCCAGGCAGGCGGCCGGAAATAGGAGATCTCCGGCCACAGACTGGGGAGTCGTGGGGGAAGGTGAGCGTGGGGGAAGGGAGAGAGAGGACGCGGGGTTTTAACAGCCGTTGGCTGTACTAAGGCGCAGATCGCCAACCACCTGCCTGGTAAACGCTGTGGGACGAGTATTTCACAAAGCGCGGTCCGCTGACCCCTGGAGCGGCGTCGCCGGGGAGGGAAGGGCATTTGATGCAGATCCCTGGGCCCGACCTGCCCCTGACTGGCTCAGAACCTGGGGCTTCGTGGCCTGGGAACCGGAATGCTCGCTGGCTCCCGAGAACTCGGCCCGGATTTCCCAGAAGGAACCAGCGGCTGAGGAGCTAACGTGATGCAGACTGGGCGGGCAGGGGTTTGCTGGCTGCCCCTGGGGCCGGGGGCTCTCACTGCCCCAGGCCCGTTCATGCCCTCCCTTCGCAGTGGGGGGAGCGGGGCTGGGACGGTGGGGAAGAGACGAGTGTGGGGGGTTTTAATGAGAATGGAGGGAGTAGAAGCTTCCAGAATGTTGGGGACTGTTTTAAGGTAGTACTAAAGGATTCAAGAAGGAAGCTTTTCCTCCAAAATGTTTTAAGAGATAAAAGCAAATAGCAGAGTCCATACACAAAAAGGCAAAACTAAAAAGTAAAAGCAAATAAATATGTGTATTTTCATAAAAATTGGCTGACAAATCAGAGTAACACAGAACAGAAAATGCAAATGGCAAAAATCACCTGATTGAAATGAAATTATTGTTAGGAAATAAAATGCACCAACAGTATGAAGAACATCTAACACGAAATGACAAAGGTTCAAAATAAACGGTTGGTCAAAGATGTCACACAAGGATTCTACTAAAGGGAAACAGGGGTGGCAATATTCATATCAAAGGATAACTGAAAGCAAAAAGTATTACAAAGGGTCCGGATACAGAGACAAAGCACCTAACAAAATGCATCATAAACCTTTATGTACCAGTAATGGAACAGAAGAAATAACAGAAGAAAAAAGGGCAGCCCCAAATCGCAGGGGGGAGTTTTAACTCCTGCTTCCTACCTAGGACAGAGCCTGAGGACTTGACCCGGGGCGTAGGAGGAACACTATACACTCAGGATAAAATTAATTGGTTTCAAATCTTATGCCTTAGCACCACACTTCCAATAGGAGGGCCATGTGTCCAATACTCTGAAATGTGGTAAGCGTGGCTGAGGAACTAATTTTTAAATTTTAATCGAATTAAAATTCGATTAAAATTTAATAGAAAGGAATGCAGTGTAAAATTTTTCCTGCTAAATGCAACTTTGTTGTATAGAACATTTTTATTGTAACCATTGAAAATTTAGCTTCCAAATTTAGGTGTGCTGTAAATGTTCCATAAATACTGGAGTTTGAAGGCTCAGTGCAAAAATAACAACGCTGAGGGTCTCATTGCCCATTTTTATATTATTTCATGTTGAAACACAAGAATGTGGATATATTAGGTTGAATAAGATATAGTAATAAATTTATTTTCACCTCTTCACTTTTTTCTGTGGCCGCTCAAAAATAGAAAATTCCACTTATGACTCACATATCTATGGGCATACCTTGTTTAGAAGCTTCCAGAGGATGTTTGCAAGAACCAATCGTTACTAGATTACATTGTAGTAAGGGAAAATTAGAGTCCAAGAGACTTTGATTCCAAAGAGAACTTTCCTTTATTAAAAAAAATAAAAAGGAAATGAAGAACTAAGAGTCTAAAAGTAAAAATGAAAACATTAAATATTAAAACCTGCGAGATGCAATTGGCTTTAACACGGTCCCAGCTCAGTCATTTTTATCCCTGTCAGGGTCAGAAGCCTCCAGAATATGATGCAACAGGCCTTCTCTCTAGAAAAACGCATACACATGAAGACACCTGCGTAGGACTTGGGGAGGGCCACGCACATGAGGAGCCCTCGGGCTATATAAACGCCTGTGTCGTCAAAATTGAAAATAAATTAACTAAGCAGGCCATTAAGATTCAAGGAAAATGAAACAAACCCTCATGGAAACTAGGAAAAGGAACAAGATAAAAGCCAGGATAAAAACAGCACAATTGTTAAATCCATCAGCTATTTCTTTGGGAAAAATCAAAACTAGAAAACTGCCAACTGCCAGAAAAATCAATCAAGGAGGGAGAAGGCTCCATCAGTATTGTCAGAAACGAGAAGGAAGGAGCATACGCTTCCAGAAACAACGGGCTCACGACCTAAGGAAGTACTGTGTGAAACTGCCCACAAACACACTGGAAAAACTCAATTTTTCCCCTGTGAAAATCCAAGACAGAGGAAGTAGAAAGCTTCAATCGACAACAAAAAATGAAGTTCCTGTGTTTTCTAATTTTTAAAAAGTATATTTTCTGCTCTCCATAAAGGCATCAAGATGTGATGAATTTGCTTATAAATTATTTCTGATTTTTGAGGTGGATTCCACTCTTTCAACAGTCTGTTCAGCTCATGCTTGCTGGGTGCCCACTTTAGGCCCAACAGAGTTGTCATGTAAAGTCAACTCTCCTGTGTCCCAGAAAACGACCAGGTCATCAGTTCATCCTGCGAAACAGACCTCCCTAGACCTGACAAGCTCTGCAGAGATCAACAGGAACAGAAACTGGCTTATGTGCGCATGTATGAAAACGCACATGCGTGTTCAGGAAGCAGGCGGGAAGAGATTTGTGGGAACGCATATAAATTAAGAAAGAACAAAAAGACAGACATTGAAGTGAACAAAGGAAGATAGAAGAGAAGCTAACTTATAAATGCTTATTGAAAGATGCTCAAGCTCAAATTAAATAAGCCAACAATTATGACCTTACATGTTAAATTACATTGATTTCCCCCCAGAGCAAACATTTCTTGGTTTAGCCCTTTCGTCTTTGCCCTGGCATGGCTAATCTTCCTGAACAATCTCTGGCTTTATGAAACAGGTAGATTGCAACATGCCTGATCTGTTAACAAGACCATGAAGCAATGAAGGCATAAGATGGGCAGCGAGAGCCAGGAAACGCTGAGAGGTGCCGCTCATTTCTACGGGTTCGCCTGTTCTGAGAACCGGGGGTCGGTAAGCACTCTTCAGACAGACTTGCTTTGACACCTGTAAATGAACAGCATTGCGTTAACAGCCCAGACAAATGCCGTTTTTCTTTAGCAGATTAAGAAAACATGTGCTTTTCCCATTTCCCTGCTGTTAAAAAGAGTGACCCTGAGTTGTCTGTGCCTTCCCATTACCTGCTAACTAATGCTTCCTGAGGAAATAGCCTGTACAGAGAAAAATCAGTACTTTCGTCTCACCCAAGCTCTCTTCCTCATCAACTTTTATTTCTTACCTTCTCCACTACTTTAGAGTTCTAGCCAGAAGCAGTAAGTGTCAAAAAATCTTTTTTATACTTGACCTGAAAGTTTCAAGCGAAGGAGCGGAAGACTGGTAAATCTGGTTCCAAGTAGAGTTAGATGCCCAGGGCAATCATTACAACAGTACAATTACCTGGCACAACAGAATTTTCTAATGGTGTCTCATTAGGTATTAATGACATGAAATAATTACTGTCAAAGTGACCTTTTTGTCAAGGGGATATAAACAAGCGACTCATTTAACACCAAGATAACATGGTGATACACTAAAATTGCATCTCGGTAAGATGTTAGCATGTAGTGAATTCAAAAGCGTTGTACGAACAGAGCAGCACCAAGGATGGTTTTTAGTATGCAGCTCCTGCTTCAGCGTTAGGTCTTAGGAGAAATCTGCTTTTAAAAAACTTCTATTGACAAACTGCAATTTTTACAAAAAAATTCTTTTGGCTCTTTGGTAACAGTTAGGAACAAATTCCTTGTCCCACAACTTCCTAAGCAGCAAGAACATAAAACGCTGCTTCGGTTATCACTGGAGGGGGTATTGGAGGGGAGCAAATGGCCAGAGACTGATGGTTCCCGAGCGCCTGGTCAGATTTATCTACACCTGATTTGCAAAATGTCTAAATGCATTCGACAAATAATTTTCCTGCCTCAGAGACTTCGCTACCAAATTGGTACAGCTGGTGGTTATGAAAACCACCTTCACAAACGGTTGGAAAAAGTCCCATCTGATGTATGGTCTAAGCATCTAAACTAATGAACACCTGAAAAAACACCGTCTAACTCCGATGATTAAGAGGACTGGCCTGAATACTATGGACGTAGGAAATGCGTGGCTGTTTAATAATGCTTCTGAGGCAAACAGCCGCAGCAACTGAGAGACAGACGCCAATGCGGTCTGCTAATGGAAATGTGGCCTTGCTTTTCGCCGCCTTCAGTGGTACAACTGTAACAACGTGGTCACAGGGCTGCCCGCCCAAAGCGTTTCTCATAGACTCAGCCTTGTTCCCCGTTTGCAGATAAAATGATGGAGGCTGAGTAGTGTCAACAGCTGGACCTCTACATTCAGACATTAAATTCAGAACAATGTGTGTATTTCTAAATAGATGGAGGAATATTAAAAGCAAGGTTTCAATTTATTCAAACTCTGTAAGCTCTGCCAAGTCCTGGGGTTTACCATTTTAGCAAGAGATTCTGCGGGTTTTCCTCCTGGAGGGACCCAAGGCAAACGCCACGCTGGCTGCCACGCGGTCCACCAGAGCCCTGCTTGTGCCTGGTGTGTCCGATGGCACACTACCCTCACCGGCCTATGGATGGGGCAGAGGGCAAGGAGGGATGTTGTTTCCAAGGAGCATCAAAAAGAAACTGGCCCAAGACCATGAAGAGGAAGGAAGTGGAAAACAGACTTGTAATGTGTTCTAGGATTGACTACAATCTGAGAGCTGGGAGACACAGATCTGACCTCCTCAAAATCGCTGAAGAACTTAACACAAGGGCTCCTAATTCAGTGCAGTGTGTGTGCGCGCGTGTGTGCAAGCTCCGAGCACTGCTCTAGGAGTGCAGTGTGTGTGTGTGTGTGTGTGTGTGTGTGCGCCCGCAGGCTCCGAGCACTGCTCTAGGAGCGCGGCAGTACCGGGCAGGACACACAGGGTGCCATCCGAGAGCAGCGGGTGAGGGCGGCCAGGGCAGGAGAAGCTGTGCCCACCTGCCTCTGGGGTGGGGAGAGCTGGCTACTCGCCGAGGGCTGCTCACTCTGTCACACACACACCTCCTGAACAGGCTTACAGAGTTTGTTACAAAGGCAGGATGGGAGGGGAAAAAAGCCACTCAAATTTCAGTAATTCAATAATTTATTCCTCTAAAAAAGTGTGTAAAAGTATATAGCTCTCATTCACAAGGTATATATGAATGACATTTAAAATGGAGGCCTTTTAGTATTGTTTCTCTTTATCAAAGTCTTTTAGTGTCGGTACCAGCGCCATACTGTAGTCTTAAATGAACTTCACATATTTTTGTATTCTTTCAAATTGTTTGCTATATATAAAAGAAGCTCACTGCAAAATGCTTGAAGGAAAAAAGGAAACAAAAGAAATTCAGAACTTCCCAGAAATGTACAGCTTTTACATTTAAAAAAGGTTCTGAAATATACATACGAGCATGCTGGACGACCCGGCCCGCCCCTCCCCATTTCCCCCTTTTAGTTCAAACCATGGTAAGAGTTCTGATTTCTGCAGAATTTCCAAAATTAAAAATAAAAAAAAATAAAATAACTTCTCACTCTGTAGCAAATCCAGGGCTTGTACATTTCAGATTAATTCAGTAAAAAACTCACAAGTAAAATAATGCATATTTAAGGGAAATATTATACAGACTTTTTCACACAGAAGTACATAATAAGATTTTTTAAAATCTATTGCCATTCATTTATTTTTGCACAAAAACGTATAAATATGTCACCAGCTTTTCTTAACTTAAAAAACTTAAATAAAAGACACCAGATGAAAACTACCCTTTGCTGCCTTTTTTTTTTTTAATTTTTGTAGGGGTTTTTTGTTTTTTTGTGGTTTTTTTTCATTTTTTTGCTTAGAATTGGGTTTCTAGGGAAGAAAAGCCCCTGCATTAAAAACAGCCCATATCTAAAAAAAAAATTCAAAGTTCTGATGAATTCTGGGAAAAAAAAAGCAACCCCAAAGTGGTAAAAGATTACAAATATCTACTTTACAATTTGTCTTCTCACCAAGATAATTTTATACAAGTTTACAATCTTCATCATCTTATGCTCTTCAAAAGGCCTTGAGAATTTTTCCTTTCTGATTAAGAAAAAATAGCACTGCAATATTTTTAAAGTCAATTTTACACTGTACACATTAGATACAAACGGTTCGATATATCAGATTTTTTTAACCTATACATTGCGAAAGTCACCCCCCTCAATTGGTGGTACAGAGAATAAAATTATCCATTTACAAGTTATTTCTCTGCTTACATATTCCCACCACACAACATTTTTTTAATATAATGTTTTAAACGTTAGATTATTTCAAGAAAAATACTTTTACAAAATCATATCAGTTATTACATTTTCTTTTTTTTTTCTTTTTTCTTTTTTTGTTTTTTTGTTAATAACCAGGATATGGAAGTCTCTTGGAAGAACTTTAAAATCTGCATGATTCTCTCCACAGATGACTAGAGCTCAACAGCCTGACCAGAGCGGAGGCAAGCCCATGCCCACCGCCCTCAGGCAGAAGGCGCCGTGACTTCAGGGTCAGAAACGGGGTCTTAAAGACAACCCTCTTGGGCCTGGAATGAGGAGTCATAAAATACTTCAATTAGCCATTAATGTTTTAGAAAGGCATTAAAAAAAAAAAGTCCCACCACAAGGCTCAACTTCAAGTACTAATTTAATGGTTAAGTTGTAATATTTCTTTGAAATAATATTCCTATGGTCCAGAAAAAAGTCACCATATTTATAACTGATTTTATGAGCAAACACTTTCAATTATGATATGTACATGAGTCCCTTTGATCTAATGAGAGGAGAGACCCGGCTTTCAGTAAGAATTCACTAGAAAACAGATTTCCGGTGTGACTCTATAAAAATGAGGGAGGTCCTTGCCTCCGCGGCTCTGGGCCGGGCTCGACGCCTTCTGTATAAAATGTTATCCTGCACGAAACGCGGGCCGCTTTTAGTAAGAAACATGGCAGAATGTTTTACCCAGTTTGTTCTTAGTAAAGCCTACTGCTGGGTGGGTTTGAATATATTACTTTTTAGGCATATCTCCCCAATCTGTTCTCACTCCTTTTCCGGCTTCTAGGACAGAGGTATGTAGTCAAAGAATCCTATGGTGGGTCTGAGTTGGGTTTCAGCTACTGTACCTGGTCCTCATGAATTAAAAAAATTAAAAGTCACAAAAAACATATGACAAAACAACTTAAAATAAATAAACAAAATGAAGATGTCTCCAGACCTTTTGTATCTACACACAGGTAATGAAGTCAACCAAAGCCTTCATGCCAAGGGATCTAGACGGGACCGCCAGGGAGACAGACAGAAACCCCTTCATGAAATCATAACTTGAGCTGGTTCTTATTTTTAAAAAGTTCCAGATGATGGAGTTCAGGTAACCCACAGGCCGTACACCAACAGCTAGAGGATTTCATCCCAAAGGGCTAAACTGCCCTTGTTTTTAAACAGAGGCTGGAAACACAGACTCTTGTGCAAAAGGATACTGTCTCTTCTGTTTCCCTCTTAAAAACCACCACCAACAACAAAAACTTCCTGTGGACCAGTGGTTTGGGGCCGCACACACCAGAACACCGGCGAAAAGTCAGCGCTTATGGAAGTTTCCAGGTCTGTGAGAGAAGTGTCACGGTGTCCCTCTGGTCATGAACACTGCAGAGACGACACGTGCCCGCCGGGGAGTTGTCACAGTGCAGGACTGTGGAGAGGGGTCTCAAGAAGAGCGTGTGGGGCATCCGCAGAGGGTAGCAGGTTCCTGGGACTGAGGCTGCAGGGAGGAGGGACCGGGCCGGAGAGAACAAGTGCTTTGCCGGTTAAAGTATATTCATGACGGCGTTGTACAGCTGCGTGAGCACCACAAAGTGGACGGGAAGGCAGGAGGTGCGGTCCTGGGTGGCCGGATTGCACGTGAGCCAGGACAGTGCGTTGTACTGCTCCAGAACGAACCTGCCGGAGAGGGCGCACAGGTCAGGGGCACGGGCCACGGCACAGCTCTCCAGCCTCACCTTCCACACGGCGGCAGGAAGAGGCTCGATGCTGACCTTTCGCTTGCCCCAGCTTCCCCGCGGTTCTTCCCCCCTGCACCCACTTCATCTGGACCTGCACTGTCCAGCACGGCCGCCACGGCCACCTGCGGACTCGGATATGCTGTCTGTGGAACACAGGTGCTGGGCTTCAAGGAATTTTTATTTTGAAAAAGCATGTGAGACAGCTCATGAATATTTTTATATGGGTTAACTATTGAAATGATACTGGTTTTTGTATACTTGATATTACTTGGATGTATTTCTGATGAAATTGATAAATTTATTATCAAAATTAACTGCAGCAATTTATTTTATTATTTGGAACAACTGAATTAGATATGTGGCTCACGTTACGCTTCCACTGGACAGTACCGCACTACCCACC
Organism: Suricata suricatta; assembly: GCF_006229205.1. Classification (NCBI taxonomy): domain Eukaryota; kingdom Metazoa; phylum Chordata; class Mammalia; order Carnivora; family Herpestidae; genus Suricata; species Suricata suricatta. Next base: position 77,402,052 of record NC_043713.1, on the reverse strand, counting down.
CTGGAAGCCTGAGAAACCATGTGGACTGGATTCTCACTTAACTGTAATTTCTAAATCAGTTAAGAGTTATTACAAGTGGCACCTGGGTGGCTCAGTCAGTTAAGTGGCCGACATCAGCTCAGGTCATGATCTCACGGCTCGTGAGTTCGAGCCTCATGTCAGGTTCTGTGCTGACAGCTCAGAGGCTGGAATCTGCTTTAGATTCTGTGTCTCCCCATCTCTCTGTTCCTCCCCTGCTCACACTCTGTCTCTTTCTCTCTCTCAAAAATAAACAAACCTTAAAAAATTTTTAAACCAAGAGTTGTTAGCAAACCCCAGAAAAAGCTTGTATATTTCCTCAAGATACATAGAGATGTTCATGCTTTGCCAAAGTGCAAGAGAATTAGTGTACACTTCTGGGAGATACTTCCCAACTGCAGAATTTATGTTCTAATTATATTTATATAAATCTATGTCGAGGGAGTAAAAAATGCTTTCAAAGCCAAGTGCTTTAAGTCCCAGGCTCTGACTTCTAACTTCTAACCCACTTTTTCTAACACTAACTTCTAACCCACCCCCTAATTCTGACCTATTTTCATCACCATAAAATGTCTCCTTTAAACAAGAAGCGAGGCCAACTGTACGTGCACACACCCATCAACCTGAACCAAGAATACCAGGCTCCCTGAGCAGTGCTCGCACAGGGGGCTCGAACGGGGGGGCTGCATGCAGCGCTCACTGCCCGAGCAGACGGTGCTCCGCTGCATGAAAGGCTCCTTCTCCACAGTTTAAGTAAATGCCTTGGAAAAACAAAACTAAAGGACGATCACCGCAAGCTGTGCTACTATTCTGCCTTAAACCAATCTACCTTAAAACGTCAGACGTGGTTTTGGAGTCCAGGGGATGGGGAACCCGCTGAGAATTCCTGGCGGGGAGAAGTTCATCCGTCTGTGCGACAGAAATGTGGTGGTGCAGTGAAGCCTGGGAAAAGAACAAACACAGTTAGCTTCCCGGCCTCCCGGCTCCTTGGAGCCTCAATTTTACGCTCTCTGTAACACCGATGTGATCCCAAGTAACTCCATACCCCAGAGTTGTGGAAAAAAGCTAGCTCTGCAGATCCCAGGGCAGTACAAATGATCGGATAATGTGCCTCTTCAGGTCTTCATGTGTAGAAGGCCCCGGCGACTCCAGTGTGGAGACGGCTGACTGTGCCCCCATGGTGGTGGCTTAACACGGTGTCCAGCGTAACTGCCCATGAGTGGATAGATCTAGAGGCTCAATTAGGCTCAGAGTCTTTTGTGGGGAGGGAGGGGCACAGAGTGCAAGCATATGCCATGGCTGACGCTATGTGGTCCTTAGCGCACCTTGAGAGGCATGAATGTGAGCAGCCCCATGCGCAGCATGGCTGGTCACTCGGGTTCCCAGCGCGCCCCCTCCGTGCCTCGCCCGCCATGGCTCTAGCATACTTCATTAGACAGCGGAGAGAGGCAGTGTGTAAAGGACAGCTAATATAAATGCTTTATTGTTTAGATTTCAGATTAGTGAGTTGTTGCTCTAGTAGCTTCAAAGGGTGGCTAAAATATTCTGGTTTTCGGCACAATTATGAACATGTATCCGTTTCAATCTACTGCTACCACTGTTCGTTTTTATGTTCAAACTGTCCCATCCCTGGGCAATGGGAAACCTCTAGTTGGCGGGCCATTGAAGTAACTCTAATTATCTTAAGTGACTTCCTTGCTATTAGGGTGACAATATACCCTAGGTTCATCTTGCAGACTTCTTACTTCAGACCTACAATCAGTCAATACTTCAAAGGAATTCTGGTTCTTTCAAACGATAAACGGGACTTCCGAACCACCAAGTGCAGCGAGAGCACTGTTTACCGATACGGTCACTGCTCGTAAGCTTTTCTAGTGGACAGAGCTAAAAAATGTGTGTGCCTTTCGTAAGAGGAAAAAATAAATCTAGGTTCATACTGACAAGTCTACTTCAAAACAAAGGTGACACTGACTTACATTGTAGAACTTCCCTGATTCCATAATAATATGTTACAGCCATTAGTTGGAAGAAACCGCTTCAATTATTTTTAGTTTACCCTTCCGTTATTCCTTTTAGAAAATACAAGTAGGGGTGTGCGTGTGTGAGCGTGTGCGTTTGCACACAGCTTATCGATTACTACAAGGTAATCTACAGTCCATACAATGATTATATTATAATCATCCTCACTGTTGTGGATAGCTAACACACCACTGGGTGGATGTGCTGGTTTATTTGACCAGTTCCTTACTGGTAGACGGTTCTGGTGTTTCTCATGTTTTACATTTATCATTTTTGGGGTGCCAGTGTCTCCTGAACAGATTTGCAGGGGTGGCATTGCTGCATCAAGAGGGAAGCGTGCGGGGCTGCGCCACTCAGCTTTCCTACTGGCACCAGGGCCATCCTGCCAATGGAGCATGTTGTCAAACTTCAGGCCCTTTGCCAATCTGTGGGTGAGGTATGGATTTCATTCCAGGTTCTTTCATCCAAACTGAAGTGGGAGATCTTGTGTTTTAACCCTTAATTTGCATTAAAAGGTTCCCAGACACATACTGGAAGGAGCATGTAAAAACAAATTTAGCTGCCTCCTGCCCTATTCTAATAAGAAAGCTGACACCTGGGGGGTGGGGGAGGCTCAGCCAATTAGGATCACATCCACCACGTGAACTTCACCAATGGGAATGCGCTGTGGACTGGGGAGAAAGACTGCTGCATAGGACCACGTGTCCACCCCGCATGTGCCCTGTGGGCCCCACAAAGTCTCCTCCTGGGGTTAATATGATTGTTTTCTTTGTGATGCGGTTTGGGTTTCTCTCCTGAATCCAACTCCCACCTGTGACTGTAATTAAACTGTCCTCAGAGTGGGAGGAGATGTGAAAGAAACCGGGAGCACAGTGAGACTGGGGACGGACACAGGTCTGGAACCAAGCCCAAATTCCAGCCTAAGTCCCTCCTCCCCAAAACGTCAAACAGGACACCAAACCAACCTTCAGGAAGAGGGGGCACTGGTTCCGAGCCTGGGGGCACGACGACCAAAACCACTGGGGGAGGTTCTCCGCTTTGGCAGTTGACACGAAATACCCAAGGGCCAGAGGCTGCTGCTTCAGCTCCTCAGGCGCCTCTCTAGAAAGAAGACGCTCGCCCTGACTCTGGAAAACAACGTCCCAAGAGCATGGTCAGTGTTCACCACTTGGACTAAAGCTTTGCAAATCAAATTTTTATCAAGTCCCTCTGCACACCACAGTCCCCCTTCTGACAGCTTTTCACTCAAAAATGTCAGGTGTCGGAGAAAGGTCAACAGGGAAGGCACGGTCTGCTGCATGGACAGACCTCAGACGAAAACTCAGGCAGAAGGTACCAGCAAAACTAACTACATCAGTGAAGCAAATACAGATGTATTTGCTCTGGTATCTTTTCTGCTAAATGTCTGATGTGTTCCGTGGCATCAGGCGTCCAACTACAGGTGGAAGAATGGACTCCGGCAGCCGAAGGCACCCCCACCCAGGTGCTCTTTCACCAGCAACCAACCAAAATACACACATGCACCTGACCGTCTATGTTAATAGAGGGGCATGAGGACAACAGGACACTTGACCGCTGTGTGGCGCCAGTGTCCCCGCCCTCCCAGCAGGGGGAGATCTGCTCCTGAAGAGGCCTTGTTTGAATTCTCAGCAATCTCCTTAAACACGAGACTCATGCAAGAGCCTGACTGTGCATTTCTGCAGCTGGAATTTTCCTCCTCTTTGATTCTTTTAGCTGGCTTTGAGGGTTGAAAGCAATTATGCAATTATTATTATGCAAGCATTAATAAGGAATCGTTTGTTTTCTTGTTTTGAGGGAAAAATAATCCCCAACTATTATACCAAGTTGTATTAATTCTAAGTTGGGTAAAAAACAAAAACTTTCTCCAACCTTGAACAAGTTCTTTTCCCTGTTGTAATGTCTTAATCGGATATCAAAGAATGTTCAATGGTTCAGAAAGAGGAAATATTGAAAGCCTCTTGGGGGTCACCAGGCTGCAGGTGCTCGGGACTGACAAAGGCCACCTGACTTGCTTCAGAACAGTGCTGTTTCAACTCTGACATTCAATTACAGACTTCGGGCTTGAGGCTCAACAGAGGCAGAAAATACAGCAAACCTCTGTTTCTTACAAAACTAACATTATACTTCAATGACCAATTCTTTGTTAATGGATAAACGAAATTACAACCACCGCTACTGAAAGGTAGTTGCTATTATTTCCATTTCACAGATAAGGTAACTAAAGCTGAGAAAGGCAAAGCAAGCTTGTTCAAGGTCATAGAGCTAGAGGTTGTACAGTTGTAACTCTGAACTACATTCACCAAACTCTAGGGCACCCACTCTTGGTTGCTATGCTATTTGCCTCTAGAATTCACATTAATCCCAAATTACAACTAGTTAACATAAAATCTGTGAACTTGGTTCCTATCACAACAATCCCCAAAGAACAAATAAACTGTCACTAACTGGCAAGTGAATCTGGCAGAAATAAACACACTCAAAACCTCTTCCTTCTAGAGAGGAGAAATGGGGGAGGGCAGTTCCACGAGGGGGGCCTACGGAGCTGCTCTTCCCTGCTTTTATCTGCTCTGTGACGAACGTTGTGGATCTTTTCTCTGGACTGTCCTTCAGTGAACTCCAGGCTGGCAATTAAAGTTCCACAGACAGAAACCTAAGTCCTCTAACTACAACTCTGTGTCTAAATGAGTGTGAGCAGAGTTGTTTCTACCTGCACCATTTAAGATATTAGATGTAGCCGTTTTTCTATGTCTTACACCCTCTAGCTCATATTTTAAACAGAAGGTACAAAAGAGTGATAAGGCATGAATCATCTTGCTTTTAAACAAAGTTAACACAAGTTTAGCAGAACCTTTAACTCTTCAATCCTCTGTTAATCCACCTCCAATATCCCTGGGGTATTTAAAGGTGAAACTGGGTGTAAGGCTGGTGTTTTGCCTTAATCCTAGGGCATTAATCTGGACACTTCTCCAAAATCAACCTTCTGTGGGCCCTTGCCATTTTTGGCATCTAGCTACAGAAAAGGCTGGAGCTGTATAAATAAAGGCACCAGGATGTGAAACAAGAACAGTAAGCCTCGTTTCAGAATAATCAACCATCAACAATGTGTTCTTCAATTAGCACGGTTATTTTACGTATTAAAAAAGCAGGGCCACTGAACTAGCCTCTGAAAAGCCACTATTTTGGCAAAAAAAACAAAAACAAAAACAAAAAACCTGGGAAGTAGCAACCAACCAGAACTAATTTCTGCTAAGAAAACAGTCATTGCAAAATGCCTTCCTGCTGATGAAACATATTCATCAGGAACATTTTCAGGAATAATCATCCATTTCTTTCAAATTCCTGCCTTCATTCGAAACAGAACAACTACAGAGTCACTTTTCCACACGGACTTCGCTCACACCAGGGACCAAGACCATCAGGAAGAAAGGCACACGGAGCAAAGAGGCAGGCGACCCCGCTTCGGGAGGACGGCTGCCCCGGAGGCCCCACTTCAGACCATCCTTACCCGACTGTGCTGGAAGTGAGAGCCCACCCCAATTCCAGAAGGAGAGCCTGGGGAAGGAACTGGGGAGGAGTTGGGAGAGGAGTGGAGGTTGCCAGTCATTAGGATGCCAATGTCGTTATCCATATCGTCTGGGAAAGGAAGGTCGACAAACATGTCATCTGGAAAGGAGGGAGAAAAAGCACCAAGATTTAAAAAATTATCTGTATCTGCAACTTAAACAACCTGCTGTTTTGTTGGCCCATCACCATTACAAGTGCATGCTGTTAACAACGTGGTAAGATTTAATGCGTGTCTGCTGGATGTGAAGTGCTGAAGATCGTTTTTTCATTTTGTATGCTGTCCAATGACCTTCTAATGTGAAGTATTAACAGACTGGAGAATAAAGAACATAAAACAAAACTCCACGCTCTGTAATGCCTCCAAAGGCACATTAAAAAATGGCAAAACAGCTAAAGAAGCAATTCAATTATTAAACAAAGTTAAAATTGACACCATCCCGGGAAACGTCAGACTCTGTCTATGCATCCAATTAGCATCTAAAATACCAGAGGCTGAATTAATGCATGTTAATAGGTGTGAACTTGCCCTGAAACTGGAAGCCTATTCCACTCCCACATTATAAAAGTAAGGTACACGCACAACAGAAAATTTGGAAAGAGAAGTATAAAAGGGAAAACTATCACCCAGAACGCAATTACTGTGAACATTTTTGCTACAATTCTCATATCGTTATTCTACTTTGATCATACTGCATATAAAATCTGGAATCCTTTTCCTCTCCCCATTTAACAGGAGTAAATTCTGGTAGCTATTAAAAATTCTTCAAAAAACAATGCAAATGGCTACATAATACTGAGCATTTTACGGTTATAAATAACCACTACTTAACAACTGCCTTAATCGATATGCAAACCAAAAACACCGATTAAGAATTATCAAATAAGGAGTTGTTTTAGAGCCAATTAGGTTCCCACCGATTGCTAGACAAGAGCTGCTGCCTACTGGCCTAGTGGTCTTTGTCCATCTCCAGTCAGATCACCAAGGAGTAACTGCAAGAGGGGCGCCCACGTGCAGAACACTACCAGCCGGCTATGAGTTTTTGCCCTTAGTGATAAACAGAAAACTAATTATGTGAGAGAGGAAAACACTTATTTGGGCTCGGTAATAGTATACCCACATCTTCAAAGCCAAACAGACTTCTCCAACTCTGAATCCCCCTTCCTATTCTACACGGTGTTTACTGCAACACGTGCGGCAGGGCACCAAATGCAGCCCTTCAGCTCTGCGCCTGAGGGGACCTGGAGCTCTGTCCGTCCGTGCCTTCCGCACTCACCGTTGTTGGGGCTGAACCCGTCTTCGTGGGGATAGTTGGCTGGGGCCACCTGGATGGTTGAAGAGGTGGGGAACACCAGGATGTGCGTGCAGGAGGCGTCCTGAGGGGTGCTCAGCTGTGACGACTGCATGTTCAGGGCGGTGCTCCGGCCAAACACAGAGCCCATCGTGACGGCGTCTTTAATACAGAGAGAGAGAGAGAGAGAGAGAGAGAGAGAGAGAGGAGAGAGATGGAGAAGTGGACCCCGTTCCCTCCGCGCATCAGTGAATAACTGCAGAGGGCCTGACCTGGAGAGACAGGAGTCTGACACAACTAACAGGACGGATGCTCGTCGCAAGTTCTACCTCACCTCAAATATCCTCAAAGAGACGGACTCTAAGCACAGGGACGATAACCCAAGCCTCAGCGCACGTGGGAAAGGGTAAGGTAAAATTAGACTGAGCCCACTGAATGTTTTTTTTTTTTAAATTTCTTATTTCTTATTTTACAAGGGGAGCATGTGCGTGTCTGTGTGCATGTGTGTGTGTGAGTGATGAGGCAGAGGGGGAGAAAGAACCCTAGGCAGGCTCCAAGCTCAGCGCAGAGCCCAACACAGGGCTCAATCCCACCACCCTGGGATCATGACCCAAGCTGGAATTAAGAGATGGACACTCAACTGACTAAGCCACCCAAGCGCCCCACCACCAAATATGTTTTAACTACTTATTTAAGAAGTAGTTCTAAAAATAAATTTACTTTCTTTTTCCTGTGGTTGCTCACAATTTACAAAGTTCTGAAGGATACAATTCTGTAGACATGGAACCATTCAACGAATAATGATTACAACTAGCGACTACTGAAGGCTTACTGTGTGCCCGATTCTGTGCTGAGCTCTTTCCTCACTGACGTCACCGCACTCGGTCATCACAGCCTCCTGAGGTGCAACTATCAGCCCCATTTCATCACGAGGACAGAGCACAAGGACCTTCTGACGTCTGCCCAAGTGGTGCAGGCAACAATTAACCTGGGGCCTGATGAGGCCAAGACAGGACATCTGCCTCTCACTGAACTGACGACAAATCACATCCTCTCACATGACGTGACTGGTTTTTACAGGGACAGCGTCTCCCATGTGATCAGAGACATAACTGGAGGATAAGAGCAGACTAAAGAAAGGTATAAAACTGCTTAGCTAAAAAGTTATAAGAGCTTAGTTGCTAATTTTTTGAAACTTCTGTGGCCACAATCTTTTGTCTACCCCACACAGGGACTCTCGTCTGCAGAGAGCGTCCTGCAGGCCAGACACGGTGCTGCCGACGCTCTCCCCTCCATCTGCCTCACCACTCATTCCCAACCACGTCAGAAACACTCTAAATAGCCTCTCGAAGCTGCTTAGAGATTCTGTCAAATATCTGTCTTCAAAAGCACACTCAAATACGGTCAAGGTGTGTTCACGTCATGGTCTCTGGAGGGTGATCTTCGGACACCAACCACAAATTAGGGTCAGGCTACAGTAACCGGCCGTGACTCTAAGAGCTCTCCGTCCTATCTGGGACTTACACTGTCTTCCAAACTATGCTCAACAAAGACGACAAAATCACAGACCACTCCCCTCAGAAGAGAGCAAATGTTTGAACCCTAAGTACCAACTTCTCTCACAGAGATAATAAAGATCTGGTCTACATTTGTCTGTAGACTTTAAGATTGAATGAACTGAACTGATGAGATACCTAATTAATGAAACTGGTAAGAAATTTACCTGGCATCACTACAAAGGACCCCTGGGGCTCCATGGCAACCAGGCAGGCACTAAGAATAGAAGGAGAGTCTGCGGCAGAGATCCCACACATCCGGCACACGTCCTTGAGCCGTTTGCTGATTGTCTGTAGTGAACATTCTCCAAGGAGGATACTCCAATCTGAAATCAAATATCACAGTTGTACACAGTCTTTAGAAATTCATATTGATAGGAGGTTTGAGCGTTTTACCAGATTTTCCTCGTAATTGAATTTCCAGGACTGGGCCCCAAAGGGAATAGGCTTTGCACAGGTTCCTCTCCTTGTTATAAAGAAAATGTTACCTGACCTCTCTTACACTTCATTAACAAAGAAACAAAGGCCTACTATTGCGCACGCTGAAATCGTGTCTGAAATGACTGGGAGAGCCCAGCGCAGACCCAGACAGATGTGGGCACTTCATATGGTTTTGGTGATGAAACCAGTCTGTCCTACCCTCTCTCCTCTCCTCTCCTCTCCTCTTTCTCCAGGCCTGGCTCTTTCACTGCCCTGAGCGGCCCTTTTCATTGGAAGAATGCGCAATTGGGAGCAGACCTCAGTTCTGTTTACTGCTGTAGGCTGACTCTTTCCAGGGAAGGCAAGCCCAGCAGAAACAAGGGGAACCCTTCTTAAAAGGCCCAACAGAGCAGATAAACAATGGGTGTGAGTGAAGTGCTCCAAATGATGTGACACGGATTGTTCAGATTAAAATGCTGGCAATAAGTCTTCTAATGGTTGCTTATTGCCTCCACACAAAAGTACTATGTCTACTCAGAGACCTGTAGAGGGTTACGTTACTCAAGGAATGGAAAAGTACTCGTCCTCTCCCCTGACCCCCAACACAGGTGAAGCTGCGGTACCCCTGTGGCGGCACACTGCTGTCATACCGTGTGCCACCAATGAAAGACCACTCTGCTACAGGCTCTCCGTTCCCACATAGTTGTTTCAAATACACTGCTCACCCTGGAAGAGGTGAAAGGAACAACCTACTCTTGTTTCTTATTCTTAAAAAACCTCAAACTGAAGTAGCTGAAATAAAAGTGGCCAAGTCATGAATAATTTATTTTTGAAAACTATAGGAAAATCAGGGGCGCCTGGGTGGCTCAGTCGGTTGAGTGTCCGACTTCATGATCTTCATGGTTCATGGGTTAGAGCCCCGCGTCAGGCTCTGTGCTGACAGCTCAGAGCCTGGAGCCTGCTCCGGATTCTGTGTCTCCATCTCTCTCTGCCCCTCCCTCACTCATGCGCTGTCTCAAAAATTAAAAAAATAAAATAAAAAGAATAAAAATAAAAACTATAGGAAAATCACACAGGCATGAGTTTTGGATTTGAAACCAAATAAGAAAGGAAAAGCATTGTCTGTATTTTTATCACATTCTGGTGATAAAAAACAGAAACTCACAAAGCTAACTGAACCCTATAGGCTCACATATGATACTGTTTCACAGAAATACAATGTGGTGCAGGCCTTGGATCCCCAAGAGAATGAAATGCAGATCGGTAAACTGATTTCCTATACACTAGGCTCTTCCTGGGGTCTTTATCCCTTTGTCCCTCTCAACCTTTTGATGGGATCAGTCACACTTCTTTTCCTGTAAGAGATAAGAAGAGTGCCTCGACTAAAAAATTATACAAGGGAAGGCAATGGCCTTAATAACTATCCAAGACACCAACTGACTAGACAAGGCTACATTTTTATCCTGTCTTCTCCTTTTCTATTATATTCTAACTTTTCCCAAGGGTTAAGAGTAGCTCAAACCCTTTAAGAGATAAGATTGACTTCAAGGCCTACCAGGAGAGAGGAGAGAAATTCTGACAGAAATGAAATGATGAATCCCCCAATGCATCAGACCTCCAGGCTACTGATAGAAGATTCATTATAAGTATGATATTCTTTAAAAAATGAAAAGGGTAATATTTTCTATTGGCCCACAGTATAATTAGTTAAAAAAAAACTGCACACAATAGATACCTAATAGTTACCTAATACTACTGTAATTTAATATATGATAAACTGCTATTAAATCCTGATAGCTCACTGACTAGGGCAATTGCTACAATCCATGCTGATTGTGTCAGGGGTTTTATTTCAGGGGCTCCACAAATACCTGGTATAAATTTGATGCAAAGAAACAATATATGGATTCTAATGCAAGGGTCCACAAACTATGCTCTGCAGGTCAAATCCTGCCCACCACCTTTTTTATTTTTGTAAATAGAGTTTTATTGGAACATAGCCAAACCCCCTTCATTTTACAATGGCAGAGCTGAGAAGCTACAATAGTGACAAGCTGGCTGCAAAGCTGAAAATATTTATTACTTGGCCCTTTACCGAGAAAGTCTGCTGACTCAGCTCTAATATACCTGCATGCATAAAACCACCAAGTTGATCTGTGGCGTTTTGTTTTTGTGTAGACCTTAGAAGGAAACTTCCCCCTTCTCTGTGTATATATTGAACTTCTTATAAATGTGTCATTAATTAATAAGGCTTTAAAAAAATAATGGAGGCCTGTGCATGCTGCTCATGTAGAGTAGCTAAACTACACAGCAAATGAGCTGGGCTCACAGCCAAGCAAGGCTGCCGCCACCGGTACATCGGTCGGTCCATCGGTCAGTCGTGTTGTTAGTTACTTTTAGTGCTTTGCTGACTGACTGTTAACCTTAGGATGGGAAACATTAGCAGCTGGTAGGTATATGTGGGCCGACAACTTCACAAAGTCTGCTCTCTTAAGCTTCCAGGCTGAAAAATATCAGACAGTGGTCACGTGAGTAAAGCCTATTCCAACCTGCACGTACTGGTCCTTGTAAACCAGGACTGCCTTGCTCCCATGTGACCAAACCAAACACGAACTACACCACCATCAATCACGAGAAACAATAAAAGAAACCTAAGTCAACAGTAGACCTACTATCATCCATGTCTTTAAATTTTCATGTTAAAAGTGACTTGATCTCACTGACCCAGTACAAATGTTCAAAATTCTAATTTACTGAATTTCACTTTTATATTAGTACATTCTTTTTTCTGTTTTATATATTGGGGTTCAATGTTTAAGACTCCTTTGGTTAAATCGTTTTGTTGATGATGAAAAATTTAAAACCTGCTGGTTTACCCTGTATATTTAAAAGAATAAAAAAATATAAATGTGCTTTACTCTGACTACCAACTTTACCATTTTCTCTTTCAGCTCAGTTAGGGACATTAGTTCAACGCTCTCCCTTTGTTCCCTGCGCTGACTGCTTTCGGAGTCTCTCACCTTTAAGCTCACCATGGCCAAGCCGCCCAAGTCTGCCGATTACAACTCTCCAGGGCAGAGATGTCATTTGGACAATACCTATGCACCACTCCCATAACTTCTGTAGTCCAATTTTACGTGCAGATACTTTACTCCTCCGTGATCTACAAAAGAAAGAAGTGGGGAAGGGGTCCCCAAATGAGTCAAAGTTATCACTTAGTAAGACAAAGCTCAGAAAATTCTAAAGAACCTACCCACCACATGGCACCTGGTGCATTTAGACAGGAAAATCAGAAAGACTCATATCTGAGGAAAGGCACGATATTGATTCATAGGTAGCATGAACACGCAGGCTCCTCACCTGTTTGGTAAAGCAATATTTACAATACAAGTCTCTAACAATTCCCCGTGGAGGTCAGTGCAGGAAGCCAAAAGCCAGCGCTGGTCATGAGACAGACAGTAGCCTACAAAGAGCACGTTGTACTTCTGGCTCGCCTCCCCAAAGGTCTCTCCCAACTCCGTCTGCTTGTCTTTGATTGGGGCCAATATAAAAGGAGGGGAGTAAAGCTGGATTGGACTGGGTCGCTGAAATCAAAATAAAAGTCAGTGTCAACACAAAACCACTCAACGTTTCCAACAAAACCCAGAATAGTACTTGAAACCAGTAGGGAATGATGATGACAGCCTCCCCCGGGGCAATCTATCGTATGTAAACAATAATGGTAAAACGGAAAACAAAGACTGTGTAAGTGACATCAGCTAGGAAACCCCAATCAAACCAATGTTTCTTTTAATTATTAAAAGAAATTACTATTTTAGTAAGTAAATTAGCCCAACTTCATTAGTCATCAAGACAGCAGAAATTAAAACCACAATGAGATACCACGACATACCCATCATCAGAAAGTCAAATAAAAAAAAAATGCTGAATATCAGTGAGAACGGGGGGGGGGGGGTGCCTAGAACTTTCATACACTCATGGTGATGAATCACTTTGGAAAGGGGTTTGACAATATCTCCTAAAGTCAAACACACATATCCTGTGGCCCAATCAAGTGCAGATATATGTTTACCAAAGGACAGGTATTAACATAATAGCTCCAAATAAAAATTAGCCTAATACCCATCAACAGTAAAATGGAAGACAGACTGTGTTATAGTTACACAATCAGAGTATCAAACAGCAAGGAAATGAAAAAACTACCACTACAAGTAACAGAACAGATTAATCTCAACACTGAGTAAAAGAAGCCAGACAGACAGACAGACAGACAGACACACACACACACACACACACACACACACACACACACACACACACACACACTAAATCATGGGCCTCAATTTACATGAAAGTCAAAACCAGGCGAAACTTTGCTGCCTTGAGTCTGAACACTGCCTACTGACAGAACGACCAGAAGGGCAGTAAGGAGGCTTCTCGGTGCTTCTTACGTTTTGTTTCTTGTGCTTGTCGCCTGCTGTATTTAGTGAAACTTCATCAAGCGGGTGTTTTTCAGTGTGTAAATTATACTTGTGTGTGTGTGTGTGTGTGTGTGTGTGTGTGTGTGTGTGTGAGTGATTGAAGAAATCAAAACTTAGCTGTTACCAGTAAAACAAACACTGTAGATAGTTTAACTGTGACAAAATTTCATTGTCACCATTATTTACAGCTGTTATACACATTTCAACAATAAACTACAGTAGCAGCCAACAAACTTCTCTAAAGGAGAGAAGTAACTATTTTAGGCTTTATGGGTGTCTCTTAAGAGCATTCTTCTCTTTTCAAGAATATAATCATCATTCTGGGGCACCTGAGTGGCTCAGTCAGTTAAGCATCGACTCTTGATTTCGGCTCAGGTCATGATCTCATGGTTTGTGAGATCTAGCCCTGCATCAAGACTGCACGGGAGTCTCTCCCTCTCTCTGCCCCTTTCCCCTGCACTCTCTCTCTTTCAAATTAAGAAAGAAACATTCTTTAAAAACGTAATAATCATTCTTATCCAGGTCATACGAACACAGGCTACAGATTGGACTGTACCTACATAGTTGCTGACCCCTGAACTTATACATCTATATGGACAGAGGTACCTTAAAATAGTTAATAATGGAATTATAGAATTTTAAAGCTAAAATAAAGACTTGGGACAGAATCTAATCCAATTCCTTCATTTAAGCGATCCAAAACACAGGCCTAGAGATACTCAATAACTTGCTCAAAGTTTCAGAGCTAAACTTATCACTGATCCATTCATTCTCCCTCTGCCTGGAAAGTCTACTCCTAGGTATTTACCAAGAGAATGGAAATCATTTTACACATAAACACTTGCGCACAAATGTTCATAGCAGTATTATTCACAATGGTTAAAAAGTGGAAAAACCCACATGTCCCTACACCAAAGAATGAACACCCAAAATGTGGTATATCCATACAAGGGACTATTATTGAACCATAAAAAGAAATAAAATACACATGCTGTGACATGGATGAACTCAGAAAACAGGCTAAATGAAAGAAGCCAGACATAAAGGATCACAGACTGTAGGATCCGATTATACACAATGTCCAGAACAGGCAACTGCACAGAGACAGAATGTAGGCTAGTGACTGCCGAGGGTGGGGGAGGGGGAATGAGTCACTGCTGACAGGTATGCAGTTTCTTTCTGGGCTGATGAAATGTTCTAAAATTAGACAGCAGCGATAGCTGTACCATTCTGTGAATAAACTAAAACCCACCAAACTGTACAATTTGCAAAAGGGTGACTTAGGATATGCGAATTAGGTCTCAATAAAGCTTTCAAACAAAGTAAGACAAAACAGTCCAGGTGAGATTGCCTGCAAAGTTTTGCATAAAGTAAAAGGTTAAATGTCGAACATCTCAGACGCAGTAGAGAGCCTGTGATAAATCACCAGGTAAAATATTATTCCCCAACTGTTTTTGAGATACCAGCTATTCTCTGAAAATCCAAAGTGACAGCAGCAGTAGGCTTTTTTCCAATACTTTCATGGTCAATACTAACACCCGTTCCTTCTTCTATGACACGTGCTCGTAAGGCCGCAGCACGGTGGGGACCTGGGACCCCTGGGCACAGGGGCCGGCTGCCTTGGTCGCCACGTTCTCGCTGCACACTGAGGGAGCGGCGGCGTTTGGCAGTAACCACGACCGTACTACGAGTAAATCTTACAAACCTCAGAAAACATTCAGAACATTTGATTCTTCGGTTTTTAATGAAGACAAATGACTTATTTCTCTTCCTTTTCCAAAGCTAAAGGGAAACGAAAGCATATTTTTTGCCATTTATTTGTATCTGAGCCTCACGTTATCTCATGAACTGCTGATGGTGCTCTGCCAGCGTGTTACAATCTCTATGACTCTGAGGTGACACTGAGGACATCTTAATATAGGTACTCAGCCTTCACCCCCCTCCAGGAAAGTGCAGAACATTATCAGCGATCATTGAAATGGTGGTAACTCCTCATCAAAGCAGAAGGAATGAGCGCATCTGAACTGCAGAATAACCGCAAGAGGTAAAGAATTAAGAGTCTAAGTTTATAAAGAAAGGCAATACCTCAATTTCTGGAGACAAAAGAAGAAACAAGTAGAAATAAATTCTTTTTTTTTCCCCTTATCTTAGAAAAAGCTAATGGATGAACTAAAATAGATGAACTGCTTCCAAGAAGGAAAAAATTGAAACTCAAAAGAACACACCGACCTACAGAGACAGAAGCTGTACACGGCCACAAAGTGGATGTAGGTGTCGGCTAAGTAACTGCTTCTGATGGACCAGCCTGCCCTGAACCAAGTGACAAGTGAGTTACCAACTAGAGGCCACATGTTTTCCCTAAGCTCTTACTCACCCAAGAGATAAGCATTTCAGTGAGTCTTCCAGAAAAATTTACATCAACAACTAAAATCAGCACTTTTTGGTGTTTTCAAGTTCTTTTCTGGTGAAAAGGTATTTGCTGGCTTTTATTAACGGGTGATCTTCCATGCAATACAAGTTGTGGGAAATGATTTCGGAAGGCTCTGAAAATTCTAAATACTGCCCTGTTCATCTATCTTCAGGACAAAGTGATTAGGAGAATAAGAGAAGTGTACAACTTCTGTCTGGTGTTTTCAGATTCCCCGAGAGGAGCCCATCTGTGGGAAGCAGGTGTAAGAAGATGGAGAGAAAAAACACGGAGACCGGGGAGGGGACAGCAAGCTCCTGTAAGTATGTGCAGCATAAAACGAAGAATCCCCGTGGAGTGATTGCATCCACAAACAACTGCGATACCAGGACAGAAAGAGCTGGGGAAGGCAGAGTTCATGATTCGACACACAGATTAGCTTCAAAAAATAAAGAACAAAATAAACATAGGAAAAGTCAAGCATCACTAAGTAAAAGTGCTAAGTATGTTGTTGCCTTAGGTCCTACATCTAAAAAACACTGAGAGTTTGCTTGCCTCTTTCCCCCAAGTTTTACAAGTTTAGAGAAGTATCTCCTGTATTTTAAATTAAGGATCAAAGAAACCCACCACTCTTAATCCAGGCAGATGACCAACCAAGCAACCAACGTGCCTGGTCTGCGTCTCTGGAATAAAAATGCTCTCTCTGAAATGTCTGCTGTGCCCCTACCCACCTCTGGGTTCTTGAGGGTCGTCTCAATGCTGGCGGCAGGCCCGAAGCCCGTGAGGGACTTGATGTGGGTCTGTGTGGGCAGAGGGCGCCGGCACTGGCAGTACACTGAAAACGCCATGGACTTCAAGCACTGGATGTAGAACACTTGTTCGTCCTTCATTGTCTGCAGCATGTACTGGCAAGGCACGATCTACGCAAACACAAACAGAACCAGGAGCTGGGGTTGGATGCGCTAACAGGAAAGCTGGAGGATGAAACGGCATGAGTTCTTTGCCAATCAGGGCAGGGAACTATAGTCTTAAAATATAGAAGGGGCACTTGGCTGGCTCAGTCGGTGGAGCGGTGACTCTTGATCTCAGGGTTGGGAATTCGGGACCCATCTGGGTGCAGAGATAACTTAAAAACAAAATCTTAAAAATAGGTAAAGGAGGAGCATCTGGATCACTCGATCATTCAAGCGAAGATCCAACTCTTGCTTGATTTCAGCTCAGGTCATGATCTCACGGTTTTGTGGGTTTGAGCCCTGTCTTGGGCTCTGCACTGACGACATGGAGCCTGCTTAGGATTCCCTCTCTCTGCCCCTCCCCCACTCATGCTCAGTCTCTCTCAAAATAAATACACTTTAAAAAAGTAAGTAAAATAAAGAATATAAATGCCAAACATATTACAACTCAGTCTTACTTCCTTAGATGACCTAAGGAAGTCATCTACCATGAAGGTACACCAGCAATGGAAGAAGAGGTGCTATCTTGGTGGTCAAGTCACAGACACTTAGAAATTACCCTGTTCCCTTTTAGGGATAAATTCTCAATTTATTATTGCCATGCTCCAAAATTTTACAATTTGCTTTTTAATGTAGTTCTTTTTATCATTATATATATATATATATATAGTGTGCATCCTATCTTTGGAATTATTATCTAAGCATTAGAGACACAAAACTTCACAACAATAAAAAACAATCTATTCTGGTAACTTTAATTTCAATATTTTAATTCTATAAGATAGCTTTAGTGAAAGTGACAGTAAAACAAAACCCAAACACCAAAGGTATCATTTTTTCACCGATTATCAAAATCTTACACAACTATGACACTATAAAGCTGGCAAGGCTGTAGTGAAAGAGGCATGCTCATTCACTGCTGAAGAGAGTGTAAATAAGAGTAACTTTCCTGAAAAGGAATCTGATATTGTTTATCAGAATCTATATAAGAATTCACTTTAAGAATGACCTGAACTGTGAAAAAGAGGTTACACATCAAGATGTTTATTACAGCTTTATTTATAATAGTGAAAAATAAAAACAAGTAACTAACTATACGGTAATCATGTATGGAGAATATGCAGTCATTACAAATGCTGCTTGTGAAAATTTTCAATAACGTAGAAAAGTATTCAGAAATGTCAAGTATAAAAGGACTAAAAATAATACTAAAAGTATGATCTCAATTCTGTAAACTAACAGACACAAAAAAGGGCTAGAAATGCAACAAAATGGTAATGGTGGCTTAATCTAAAGGTAGAATTATGAACATCTTTTCCTTTACAGCTTTATGTACTTCCAATGAAAAAGAAATCACAGACCTGTATTTACTTTCATAAAAACAACAACAAAAGCTAAAAAGAAAGTGGCAGATAGTCACCTGGAGAATGAAAGAATTTCTCATATGCTCAGGTAAATTATCCAGCATCTCCGTGTAGCAGCGCATCAAACTCAACAGCCAGAAGTTTCCGGAAGTGGAGTCCTCATCTGCAGTGTAGGTGAAGGGATCCACCATGTAAATGACGACAGCTGGAGGGTAGGCTTGGCTGTCTGCAGAGTCGGGCTCAGTGGGAATTCCTATTCTTTCCCTTTCTGTGACGCTGCGGAGAGAGTCACTTATGAGATGCCCAAAGGAATACAAGTTACACAAACTCCACCAGTACCCGGGTACACGGAACCCCCCGGACAAGGACTGCAGACTGAACGTAACACTACTATGTATCCCATCTTCTAAACAAAGGCAAACCAAGACAGTTAGCACCAAGACAGATGGGAAATGACAATATACTACTCCTGTAAGTGGGAGATCTCTTTCCCAACTCCCTCTTTTCCCTGGGGCTACATTCTAAAAAGATGTTTTAGATTACCATTCATGTGAGTGGTAACAGCGTACTAATACTGTATTATGTTCACATAATAATAATAGTAGTATTAACAGTATTAGCTTACTATGAAGCTAATAAGCTTACTAATAGTAAGTTTATATGAAGTCTTGAGTTTTTTAACACGGGAGCTACAGACTGACAGTCACCACTTCCTTCTGGGAAGGAGAGAAATAGGGCACTCATGAGACTTAGAGATTCAAGAGGCTGAGGAGAAGAGTGGGGTGCAGAAAAGCAGGGAAGGGGTCCGAGCTGAAGCCACGCGTCATCAACTGGCGAGCAGCGTACCTTTCTTGTCCGTCCTGCGAGGGCTGAGAGGAGCTCTGCCCAGGCTCCGTGTCCCCGCCACATCCTACGTTCCCTTGCATTCTCTCTGCAGAACTGGCCCCGTTGCTGGGGTGCTGCCCTCCAACACTAGCACTGAATCCTGAAGAAGAGGTAGTGCTGATCTGGTTAACAACAGGAGCAGGGGCAGACGCGGAGACGGGCGGCACAGAGGACCCGGGGGCCGAGCCGCTGGCTGCAGGGTTCCCGGAACTGCTGCTAGAGGTGGGATTGAATGCACTGCCAGCTGAGGGCGCTGCTGATCCTGAATTTGAAGCTAGAGGCCCAGCGGTCCCGGGTGTAGCTTGTCCCTGTGCTGCTGCTGGTGGGGACTGGTACTTAGGTGGTATCAACAGGCTGCTATCGAGCTGCAGAGTGGCTAGATAAGGTGCTGAAAGAGTATATGCAGAGAGGTGACATCAGCAACGTTCAGCAGCGTCAGACTGAATCAGAAAGTAGAATGGTCACTTTTTAAGAAAATTACATTTTCAGGCTGTGGTGCTCTGATGCTGACACCCAAGATGCCATCTCCATGCTTGAGCAGAGGTCTATGTACTCTGCAAACATGGACGTGAACCTGGGGCTATGTGTGCTAGTTCTGATGAAGAGGCTTACTTGAAAACAGAGAAAATGAATCACTTGTAAAATGTGTTTTTCACACTGAATCTGTGTTACCTCCAGTGCAACCCAAGAGGCCACCCATCCCACAGCCAGCGCGGCCCACCAGGCGCCTATGCGCGGTGGCTTTAAAGTTTCCAAGCCTCTTGTGGGAAGCGGGCTTAACCTCAGCAGGTAATACCAAGTCCTGCTGCAGAGTTTTCAAAATGTGGAGTAAATTAGATATGACTTCTTTAGGCAACTTTAAATTGCTTTTAAAGAATGTTGTGCACATAAAAACGAGCATTTAACGACCCAGATGCAGAAATTAGACCCAAATAAACACAGTAATGGAGCCCTAACGCTACCTGAGATAAAAGCAGCAGAACACTGCTTCCCAAAAAGTGGCAATCTGCTATTTTACTTCTCGGATTCTCCTTTGCGAAATAAATTCCCGTTTACCTAGGTGATGGCGGCAAACTTGCGCATAAAGTTTGAGTCTGGAATGATTGTCACTCTCCTCACTGCTCCACGGCTGGTTAAACCACTCGCTCACAAGCTCGTCCGTCAGCTTCTGTGCCACGGTCTTTCCCACGCGCATGATCCCATCTCGTAGCACTTTGCAGATGGGCTTGTGCTGCCCAAGCCGACACATCTGACACCACAAACGGGACAGTTACTCACAACAGGAAGCGCTCCCGTGCTTAGAGGGGGAAATTCTTCATCATGCACATGGAGGTAGTTCGCGATTTCTTTTAGCATTAACACAAGCAACCAAAGCAATGTTCTAAGCTGGTTCTTTCTGCTCACTATGCCTGCTGAGACTCCTGGCTGACTCTCCAAACCTGGACCAGCCCCTCTCAAGAAAAATAAAGGTTTGTTCACCCCGGCCACTTCCTCCCACACTAGGGAAGACTGCTGAGTACCACCTGATTGCTAACGGGCAAATAAAGAATTAACCAGATTCCTGCCTACGAAGGCTGACTGAGACATGTGTCCGCTAAAACCTCTTAAGTAAGCCCTACATAATGTTTTCCCAGAAGATAACATTAAAATTTGATGGACCATCTGTTAACACTGTCACAGACATTTGGGGATCACCAAAAGCAGAGGCCACTGAAGCAGTGAATATGCTGATCACTTTTTAAAAGTAAATAGTTGTTTTAAGCACAACGAGATTCTGTTATTAATCTCTAGGACATTAAACGGGCACTTACAGCAAAGGATTAATATAACACACCTGCAGAAAGTAAGCTACTTAACCATCTAGTCCCCAACAGAAGAGCCCACATTATCCCCTATTAGAGCTGATAACTGAAGGCTTACTCCGCCCCTACAAAATCCTCTAGCAGACACTCTCTTCACCGGGGATGCACGACTGCCAGATGAGCAATCCTAATAAAGTCATTAGGATCTAAAAAGATCCATTTTGTAAGTTAGGTTGAAAGCGTCATTCGAGAGAATGGCTGGGCTTTAAAAGAACCGCTTACACAAGTTTTCGGGGTTATGGTCCTTATGGTTTAATATTATTACACATCCGCGGACCAGGCACTGTGTAGAAATTACGATCCCTAAGGGTTTCCTTCAGGGGCCTAACTGATGCCATTCCCTCATACACTGGCATCTCCTCACTTCTTTGTAGCGACACTTAAGTTCACTATGTCATGTGTACCCATCCATTTCTAAATAGTGAATGTTCTGTTATGACATATTTTGAAATTCAACTTGGCATCTTATTTAACAAACACCCTTGTAGTGTTTATAATACGCTGTCACAGTTCTTCCTAAATACAAATTTCATTTAATCTTGCCCAAAATAAAGATATTAGAAGTATAAGGTACAAAGAATTTAGTGTATGTATACTTTGGCCAAAAAAAATGTGAACTTACCCTTCAAAAATACACAAGATCCTAAGTTTTCAAAAGCAACGGCATATTATGTATATGCTGGCATACACAATAAATATGTAAAATTATCTACCTGGCTTTTAAATTATTATGCTTATTACACTATTAACCTATAGCCTGTATCAAAGTTTTAGTCAGTGTTAAATACACAACACACAACAGGGGCATGATTCGTTAAACTCATCTTTTGATACAGAAATCTTCGAGCTAAACATATTTATACTGTTTCAGGAACCCCCCACACCCCCAAAGATATGTGCTTTCTTGGTTTAAGGCCACCTTTTGGAGAGCCAGAACATCCCCTGGTAAGCAACACTTTTAAACTCAAGCACACAAATGAAGAAAAAAACCATCGACCGAATTGGAAATTGCATGATAAGGCTGGTAGAGCAAAGTCTTCTAAACCTAACAAAATATAAAGCAAAGATGGGAAAAGCAATTTACTTCCAGGAAAACTTGCCAATTTAATTCTTGCCTCCATCCTCCAAATATCTGCAAATTTTCTTTGAGACCTATTCTCCAGATACTTGTTCTTTAAAATTCAGTCGGAGCTAGAAATAATCTGAGGACTCATGTCACGACCATGATTTTCAGGTTGTTCTCACCTCATATACGGCGCTCAAGTCCCTGAAGAAAGTTTTGGCTCCTTCGAGCAAGGCCTCGTTTTCTGGACACACCACAATATAGGCAACATCACGGTGGCCCCCATATGGGTCCAACAGCAGCCTCTCCCAAAATGGCAAGGAGAAGGGCGAGATGGTGAGGAAGTCCTTGTCATAGCCGACCAGCAGAGTGGGGATGGGCAACGGCTCAGGGGATTCCTCTGAACCTGCAACAAGAGCGCAGTTTAGGAAAGTGAAGAGCCTGTTTCCCATAGCCTGGACAACTTAGAAGGCCTTGCTGCAATAACAGTCTTAATTCTGGCATCAGAAGTTTCCTTGCAGGTTCACAGGATAACATTCTAAAGTATTCTTCAAATTCTCTAATTACATGGCCCTTGATGAAGGACCTTATTTAAAAGAGTCAGAACATGCTTATAAAGGTTCAAGAAGATTGGAGGGCAGACTAGAGCAAGTTAGAGATAGTTTTCCAAGCAACACTACATCATTTCCTTTAAGCATGATAATCCCGACTATGAAGAAGTTGACAGAACTTGTTCGGAATTTCATCCAGACGAAAATACAATGAGGATCAGGAAGATGAGGAAAATCTAACGAATACTCTATTTAAGGATTATTTTCCTCATTGACCTTGATTCTGCCAAGGGTGCTTAGAAAATGTAACTCCAAACTGACTTTAGGAAAGAAACGAGATTATAAAGCTTAATAGTCATGAAAAGAAGATGCTAGTTTGTCAGTGAAGCGAGGACTTGGCAGGAACGGAAGCTGGTTGTCACGGACACGGCTTCTGAAGGAATGTAAACAGGAGACACTCTACCATAGGTGCCCCGTCCTGCCATTTTGTGGAACTGCTGCCAGGTGAGTGGCCCCTGCACATGCTGGATGTTCTCCCAGGTCCTGCCCGTGCGCTTCTTCTGGATGGCGTCCTGGAGAAAGGGCTGCAGAGACAACAGCATACGGACCACATCCTGGGAGGAGAGCATGCTGATGTCCAGCACTGGAAGGAAAGGGGATGGAAAGGAACAGAAATCATAAAGGGGTATCAGCACTGTCCTCTTTCCTGCCGTAAATCTGGACCCGAGTTACGGCCTGTGACAGAGACATCACTGGTGGCAGATTCTATTTTCACTAGATTCTAAAATGCTTGACTTACCAGGCAACAGCAAAGGTATTTTATTATTATAAAGTATTTTGTACTTATACCAGAAATAATAAAAGGAGAAATATGTTACTCTATGTTAAAGAGGTTAACACAGAAATGCTTTGAAGTAAAAAGATGGATAGGCCTGCTCTTTCAAATCATACAAACCGAGGTTACGTACGGAACTCTGTAAAAGTTTCTTACTTATTGTATTACTTTTATTTACAAACACCAATGTTTTGAAAGTGTTAAGTTGGGGGAAAAACTTACGTAGAAGCTTTTAAAAACTGTTAAAAATGCTGCTACGGTAAAATATTTTCACCAAACACCAAGTGCACGAAGGAGAACGGTAACCTTGCACGCGGGCAGAGGCACAGGGAACCGTGGCGAAGGCCAGGCTGGGATGAGAGGCCGTCCGTCCAGAGGAGCGGGGACTCAGGGATTCAGAACAAACATTCTTCCTACCAGGAGGACGGGCTCTTCATGGAGAATCTGAGAAATCTCTCAAACTCCGTGCAAAACTGTACATGCACCTACATATGTGTACTCTTTCCCAGGGAGGAAGGTCCATCACGCTCATCAAATTCTCAGAAAGATCTGATGAAAAAGCTAATCAAGTCCGTGCGGACCAGCTATGAACCCGCGAGGCCACATACCTAAAGACCTTTCCTTACGCTTCCTCTTCTAGCTGATTAGGAGAGGCACAGACATGGAAATCTAAGATTTATCTACCAACGAAATCTGAAACACAGGGTGCTTAAGACATTTCTACGTGTATCCCCTAGACCAAACACAAGTGGCAAACCTAAATTTCCAACACCTCTTGAGCTGGGAGGCCCGGCGAGCATGGGCTTAGAGCCACCTCCCTGCACGGACAGCCGGACAGCCAGCCAGACGGGCAGCCACCCCCTGCCCCCGGCTCTGCTGCTTGCCTGACAATGAAGTGGGAGTAATTGCCTTCACCTTCGAGCCTATGCTTTTTTTTCTTGTAGTAAAGAAAAAAGTACTTCTTGTACCCACGGCTCTGTCAAAAGTTGGAAAACGACAGACCAAGAGGACCCCAGGTAAGAGAAAAACAAAAGCAGACATACTTGTTAGGGGCCACTGCTGTGCACGCAGAACAGCAAGTCTGCCGTGAGACACAAGCGGGGGCACTGCCGCCGGCAGCCCCAGCCCCCACACCGCACATTTACGTCGGCTGCCTGGGATTTTAAGCTTCTGACTCTGGAGCCCACACCTCCTCTGCAATAAAATCTGCTCTTTTTCATATCCAAAGATGACAGTACCGATCCACCCACAGAATGCTTTTCTGTCTGAAGGCCACTATCTAGTAAAAGGAACCACCCAAGATAATCATCCACATTTCTTTAGGGGAAAGACTGTACTTTCTTTAATTCATAAATTCATCTCACAGACACTAATTGAAGGCCAGCTAAGTATAAGGCACTGTGCTCAAATCTGAGCAGTTACAGAAATGAGTGTCGCCCTTGAATACTTCCTGAGGAGTCCCCACCTACAAGAACCTCCTTGCTTGGCTATTCAGAAAATGCCCATCACCCTTGCTCCACTGCTCTCTATCCTCGAGCCCTGGTTTTATTCCAGATTTCAAGCTGTATTTGAGAAGATTATATATAACCTTCTCCTCTCCAAGGACAGGGTCCGTGTTCACATGACCGACCGCTCTCACCTCTTTACAGAGCACGTCTCACCATGGTCAAATAACAGGTTTACTCCTCATCTTAAAAGCCCAGCCGTGCTTTAATACTTACTGACCACTCTAATCTTTGTTGAACTCAGTTACATAGAGGAAGTCAGCAAAGCTCTGTCCCAAGCCCTCTTGTGGGTCTAGTTTTGCCCACCTCCTCGGTGAGCTTCCCTCCTCCTCTGTGCTCCTGACTTGAGCTCCTACCTACAAGCCAACCGCTCCCTTCACCCTGAGCTGTGGACCCATGAGGTCCCAAGTGTCTACTTGATATCTCTACCTGGCTATCTCAGAAAGGATCTTTAAAATCAGCAAAACTCAACTTAGGGGCTTTCTCCCCAAACCAGGTCTTCCTCCAGTACAGCCAGCTTTGAACAACAGTACTATCTGCCCTGGTACGTGCGTCACGACCCGGGTGTCTTCCTTAACCTCTCGTTCTCCCTGAGCCCCCAAATCCGACCCACTGCCTTGTCCTGCCATCCTCCCACTTCCTCAACATCTCCGGCATGCTTCCATTCTCTTCCAACTCCTTTGCTAAGACCCGAAACCAAGCTATTCTTTCTTATTTAAGCCACTGCACTAAACCTGTACTCTCTCCACCACTCCTGCCATTTCCAATTCCACAGCCCACACTGCACTCACAGAGTATTTGTTTCTTTTTTAAAAAAAAATTTTTTTAAATTTATTTTTGAGAGCGAGAAAGAGAGAGAGCAAGCAGGGGAGGGGCAGACAGAGATGGAAACACAGAATCTGAAGCAGGCTCCAGGATCTGAGCTGTCAGCAAGAGCCTGACACAGGACTCAAACTCATGAACCGCAAGATCATGACCTGAGCCAAAGTCCGCTCGACCGACTGAGCCACCCAGACACCTCTGAAAGTATCCGTTCCTTAACTACACAAATCCGATCTCAATGCCTCTTCATAAACCTGGCAATGACCTGTTAAGGTTCTTGGGATAGAGACCCCAGCCCCAGCAGGTCTCAAAACGTTCTTGGAAATCTAGCTAACTGCAAGCTTCCTTCAGTTCTTTGAAAGCCCCAAGCTCTATGTAACTCTGGGCCTTCCCTATTGTTCCTTCTGCCTGCGACACAGTTCCTTGCTCTCCACCCTCTTCATCCAGTTAATCGTACTCACTATTGAGATCTCTAATGTTACTACTTCCTCTAAAAGGTCCTTCCTGACCCCCAAGTCTAGGGAGGCTCTCCTACCCCATGCTTTCATTGCTTATAATGGTTTCTAATAATATGCTAATTTGTGTAATTACTTGATTAATGTACATCTTCCAGAATAGATTAGAAAGTCCCTCAGAGAGGTACCTTGTCTCTTTCATTTTATCCCTCAGGATGCAGCACAGCGTAGCAAACGAATAAAGGAAGGGAATGGCAAGCTCCCTGGCACACTTTGAGCTCACCATCACAGATATTTGTCAACTGGAGCTTTCAACAATAGAAGACCCAGTGACATGCCTTGGGAACCACAACACAAAGTAAACTGTGATCACTGTTATAAGGTACAGAACACTGGGAAACCAGAGGAAGGAAAAAGCGCTCTGTAAATGGGCAGAAGGCTTACCGGAGAAAGTACCATGGAAAACTGTCTAGAAGAAGGGGTGGATTTCAACACGAAAGGGTTGAGCAAACTATTAGCCTGTACAGTCTCCACAAGTCTGACACTCAGCAGTCACCGGTTTCTAATACCAAAGGCCCACAGGAATTAACATGGGAAGAAGTTTTTAAAAAAATAATTCCTCTGCTCAAAAGGTGTTTCAATATGAAACATTTCTCCAATCCTCAAATTTAGGACAATTATCAACAGAGCTCTCACTTCAGTTCCTTTAAAGAAATGAAATTAAACATTTTGTCATATAACAAAGAAAGCGTGTGATTTACCAGCACACGAAGAAACTCTGCAGAGGAAACGTGTGATCCGGGACACCTACCGTTGCTGTGAGGCCAAGAGTGCACGGTGGCACTTCTCACCAGTGCTTCGTCTACTTTCCCGCCCGTGGGATTATCCACATACTGTCGGCCCTGCTCCAAGGCATTAAAGCACTCTGTCCAATAATCATTATTATCTGCCTGCACCCGGTCGTAACTCCAGCTTACACAGGGAAGAGTCTGGCGACTGTTGGAAGAAATGTAGTCCAGGAAACTCAGTGAAACAAAAGGTTGTGTATGCTGATTCTGGAGGAGGAGGAGAAGGCTTATAGGTGGCTCCTGGGACTTTCTGGCTCCCTCCATCTGAGGAAGGAGGGTAGTCTGACACATCATTAAGCGCCTCTCCGCGGCCTGACCAATATCAGAATTCTTCCCAAAGATATCCAACTCATCTTCCAGGAAGAGTCCCGAATTGTAGCCAAGTTTACGATTCATAATCGCACTAAACCCACAGGTACAGCGATACTGGTCCTCGTTGGAAGAATCGGGGATGTAAAGCCCGACATCTGCCCCTTTGATGTTCATGTTGCAGGCACAGATGCAACAGCTGTCAAAGTTTCTGTCTTTAAAGATGTTCATCACGGAGTCTGAGAGGATCAGGGTGACATAGAGACTGTGGGCTTCGGGAATGGGCTGCATGGTGGCAGGCTCCACAGAGTTAAGGGGCCGCGTGGTGGAGGGGGTAGAGGCAGGTGACCCCTGATCGGTGCTGTCATATTTAACCGACCCTTGACCACTGGCAGTGCCCCCACCTCTGGGAGTTCTCGGGGTTCTGGGGGTTCGTGGTGTGGGGACAGAGAAGCGAGGGGTTGCTGGCGATGGCAAAACTCCCGCTCCGCTGTTGCTGGCTGGGGCAGCGCTGTTCAGTGTCACTGGCGTGTTCATCTGGGGGGTATTCAGGTAGTCTGGGTCTGCGAGGCTCCCGACACTAGGCACATTGCTGCAACAGAGAACGCTGAGTGAGAACGCGTGCACATCACAGACGCCGAGGCTCGCGCAGTGGCCCCACGGTGTGTTCAAGCGTTTCTTAAAAAAACTAAAATGACTCAAAGAAGTCAGTGAAGTAGCTGGGAGAGCAAGCGGCAAGTATGAAGAATAATACACCACAGTATTTTCCCCTGCTTATTCCACATCTACGCAATCTTCATGCTACTCTTTCAAGGGAACTTCACTATTGTCAGAAGAAAACATGGTGCCGAGTTTGGTCAATGTATATAGTTTTGAAAAACTGTAACTACTAAGTGGAACTTTAACACATGAGTTCAGATGCTAAATTAGCCGGAAAGACCACAGGATAAAATTTCCATCTAATTGGCAATTACATGTTTGTCATTTATTGAAATTGGAAGTCTGCCACCGTATTTGTTCTCCAAGGTGGTGGTCCCTATAGGATTCTACACGAGACACACACACAAAAAGCTACCATTCTTCTATTTTCAAAATCCAGTCCTTTCTAGGCCTGTGGTTTTATAATGAGTGACCATGAGGGAACTCAACTGTAGGAGAGTCACTATGACTAAGAGAAATATCACATATGTAGCTAGGAGACCTTAGGACTATTAGATGAGTTACAAGTACATATATTGTATCACAGCTTCCAAACTTCCACCAGATTTCTGTGGAGTGCTAGGCAATTGTAGTTCATTTTTAATTTTTCAATATGCTATGCATTACCGATTGCACAATTACTTTTAGTTCCCAGAGACTGATGGCACTGTGTTATCTATTTTTCCAGAAGCAACGACTTCTTTTTGGAATAGCCATATAGAGCACAAAGCAGTGTCTGCGATGTTCTGCTGTTTCATTATATAAAAAAGTTTTCTGACAGACACTCTTAGATGTACATGTAAAACAGCACATGCAACCCTTCTTTCCTATTAGAAGGTATCAAAAGAATACAGATTTCATCTGATACTTATTATTCTTTTGAAATCTATTAATCTAAATCTATTAATACTGTGCTAATGTTCTTCCAATAAACTCCATATTCATTCACTTATAATTTGAAAGAAGAATGTCATAAAGCAATGGCTCTTCAAACAATTTTCTTGTGATTTTTAATTAGCTACCTAAACTACCAGCCTACAAAAATCTAAATCAAGCACTATACAGAGATCGTAAATCTGAGGCACAGTGATATCTGAGAACAGATAAAAAATGACTCAGAAACCTTGATTAGCAATCACTGCTGTCTCAGAGACCAAAATAATAAGTGTGTAATAAAGATCTTTACTCTAATTGGACTGCTTTCATATTTTCTATCCGACAAAACCCTAGAATTACTATGCAGTTCAGATCAGAAAAGGAACTATGGCCCCTAACTGAAAACCTGAATAATGAAATTGCTCCCTGGGTAGGAAGAATGGTTTAGCTTGCATACTACCCTGATCTTTCCCCATTCGATAAAAATGAATTGAGAACCAAAACTACACTAGAGGCTAGGGATTCAACAGTAAAAAGGCAGAAGGAAAGTCAGCTCGCAGCTAGGAAGACAGGTGTCAAGCGGGGGAGCACTGGTGTGCTGAGTGTGGCAAAGGGGCGGCCAGGGCGAGGGAGGCCCCAGCAGAAGGAAGTCACACAGTCTAGAACTGTGCTGGCCAGTAAGGCTGCCACTAGCCCTATGTGCTAAATTTAAATCAACTTAGATAAAACTAAAAATTCAGTTGTGGTCTCAACTAGCCACATTTCGAGAGGTGCATGCTACAACATCAGGGCAGGGGAGGCCACACTGGAGGGTGCAGACCCAGGACACTTCCTTCATCAAAGCTCCTAACAGTGCCAGCTGAGAATACCAAGGGTCTTTGGAATGGCAAGTGACAGACTGAACAGACTAAGCAGTCGTCTAAATTATTTTTTCTGTAAGCTATCAAATAGCAACGGGTTGCATTTTGAGGAGCCTCTGTAAGAGATTCAACTGCCAAAGGGGTCTGAGGAGTAGCTGCACAATTGAGAAGGGCACGGCAACCCGAAATGCTGATGGGCCAGTGGGCCCCACTGTACCGCTCCAGGTCCTACTTAAATAAGCTCCAGTCCATGGGGCGCCTGAGTGGCTCAGTCGGTTAAGCATCTGACTTTGGCTCAGATCATGATCTCACAGTTCATGAGTTCGAGCCCTACATCAGGCTCTGTGCTGACAGCTCAGAGTCTGGAGCCTGGTTGGGATTCTGGGTCTCCTTTTCTCTGTGCCCCTCCCCCATTCATGCTCTGTCTCTCAGAAATAAATACAAATGGTTAAAAAAACCACTAAATAGGTTCCAGTCCAGGAGCATGGCAGCAGGAAACAAGCCGGGGGCCACCACCAGGGTGCTCTCGAGCACCCTCTTCCACACTGCTGGGGAGCTCTCATTGCCACAAGATTTCCACAACCATTAGTCGCTGGAGCCTTCCCAACATCTTGTGTGGGAGGAATGCAGGATTATACCATTTTAAAGAAGGGAAGACTCAGGCAAGATGGCCATTTAGGGTCACAGACAGGAGTAAACAAAAAAGCAGGAACGGAATCCGGTGTCAGCACAGCTGTGCCTCACCGAGTCTGGGTCCTTCCATCCCGCACTGGCGTCAAGGTTTTTCATTCCTATGCTGACCTCACATACGTGAGCCTAAAGCCTGTTTATGACACCAAAGCTGGTTTCATCAAGATGGTTCTGTCTGATGTCACGAATACAGCCCATAGGCTGGATCTGGAATTTGTCTTCAAATGTACTCTGAATTAAAAACCAACATTTGTTAAAAAAAAAAAAAAAATGTATATAAACACGCAGAGCCCCAGGTTCCCACGGTCTTGCCCGAACTCTGCGCTGTAACTGCGGAGCAAACAGTCCCTCCAAAGAGGCCTTCTCTCGGCAGGCCCGCCCGGGACCCTGCACGCTCCCACCGTCCGCTGGACGACGCTGACCATCAGTGCAGCCAACGCGTCTGCTTTACCTGACCTGTGCCATCCACACACTGCTCACCTGGTCCTGACAGAAATCCGAGTTTGTGGCCTTCTATTGAATACCATGTATTTTCTTAAGAAATTACTAATCCTAGGGGAAACTGACTCTACACTGTTGATATAAGCACTGTTGTTGGACAGAGTGAGATGTGCCCAAGTTACCGCAAACCCCTCCTCGTCCTTCCTCTTACCAGGCCACCTGTTGCTGCTTTCTTACATGACGTGGAGTCAGCAGATAATGTCTCCATGTTACCACTTCATTTTACAGTGTCTTAAGTAAACACATTGGGAATCATCACCTCATAAACCAAATACTCACCATTACTATCCAAAAGATGGTAATATTTTCACATGCTACAATTTTCAAATAAATAATATATTTTAAGCTCCAATCTAGTGTTTGATTCTGTGGTAGACACAGATTTGATATGGAATGAGCACGAACACCATGGGTCTCTATACAAATAACCTTAATTTATCTGTGTAAAATTTAGTTCAGAAGATACACACATTTTTGATACAAAATAACGTGCACAAAAACACGAACGGCCATGGGAGGAAAGGTTTAGATGATACAGAATATCATCATTGTAAATAAGTACTCAGTTAAGCTCAAAGGCCCGTGAGCGCGGCCAGTGAGCTGCCGCGGCCAGCACGTACTTGTAGCCGTCTCTACTGAAAATGGCTGCAGGTGGCACGGGCAGCTGCTCGATCTTGGGGGGTGCCGCCCACGAAGGCCGGAACAGACAGGCGTCAGGAACCTTCAGAGGCAGCAGGCACTGGCTCGGCAGCATCTTCAGCGGAGCAAACACGGAGGAGCCCACGAAAGGTTGAAAAGACGGAACTTTGTGCACGTATGAAAAGTCCTGTGACAACAAGAAGGGGCCAGTGATCGTGCTGGTGAACAACTTAGGACACACCACAACAGGAACAACAATCGTTGGAATTCGTATTTCTCTCATTTCATCAGAACACGCTAATGCCCACATTTATATTATTCAAGACACTGTAAGTAGCACACACAGCAAAGTACCTCGTGCCCCACCTCGGAGGACCCTTAGAGACTCCAGTATCTATGGTGTGGACATAACACCGCCTTGAGGAAGACGTATATGAATCTGCCACCCTCCCTTGGTAAAATTAATATACTGACAATTACCTTTACTTCCTCTGGCTTGGGACTTCCTAACCCATCTTCTACTTCCATTTTGAATTCAGTGAGCTGTGCTGAAGCCATACTGACCATAGGGCTCTCCGTCATGCCTAATGCCGTCACTGTCTCTGAGCTGATGCCATCTTTATAGTTCATCACAGGAGAAAAAGCAGGGTGCTGCTCCAAAGAAGGAGGGGTGGGAAACATCCTTTGCAAGTCTGCAACTGCTAACAAAGGAAGGAAGGAAGGGAAAAAGAGGGAGAAAGAGAGGGAGGAAGGAAAAAAGAAAGGAAGGAAAGAAGGAAGAAGGCATGTAAGGAGGGTGGGAAGGAAGGAAAAAAGGAAGAAAAGGAAGGAAGGAAAAAAAGAGAAAGAGGAAGGAAGGAAGGAAAGGGTAAAGAGGAAAAAAACAATATTTATTTTAACAGGTAGGAATTCTAAAACATCGGAGTTCACAGGCAGGCACCCTAATTGCATCAGAAATAATGCTAATTGAATGGCTGTATTAGTTACACAACAGAATACTAATAATGGAAGTTTCTGAGAAGAAGGCCATCACCAGAAAACTATCCTTTTCTGGAACTTTATTACTATCCCCAATGCTTTATGATTTGACTTCACATTAATTAAGTGGACAAAGTCTACATAACATACATGCTTGAAAAGCATAAGGAGATGAAAAAAGTAGAAGCTGGAAAAAATTAAATGGAATAACTTTATTTAAAAAAGTTCTCTCTCTGCTTACGAATATGTATGAAATATTTCAGAATTACATAAAAATGTCATATAGCAAATTTTACATGGAAAACCCATCTGGCACTGGTACTACAGAAAATAAAAACGTACAGCTGGAAGGGCGGTTTAGATGTAGCCAAATTACTTAGCTAGTTTGAAAAAATCTACCACTCTCGCTCTCTTTGAGGAAATGGTCCATACTGACATTAAGATGAAACTTCAGTTAGGTTTAATAATCCTACCTAGACCCAAAAGATTTATTGAAACACAGCGGGTTAAAAAAAAGTATCTTTTAAGAAATACTTAGAACATTGACTCTCAATTCTTTTTTTAAAAAAGCATTTTCATATACCTGAGGTTAGCCACCATCAAGAACAGGGGCTCATTAAGGCACTGACTGACCCTGGAAAGCAGAAGCGTGGATGATGTGGTGCCAGTTGTGGTTGTGAAATTTGGCCACTAGGGGGTATCCTGTACAGCAAATTTATTTACAAATTTGGAGCCCTGAATTTCCATCACTGTTTTGGAATGCTCTCTGATGTCCCAATTTCCCACCACATTGCTTTTTCTAGCAACTTCAACATTTACAAGGTTTTTAAAACATTTCTTTAATGTTTATTTTTTAATTGAAAAAGAGAACGCAAGCAGGGGAGGGGCAGAGAGAAAAGAGAGAGAATCTCAAGCAGGCTCTACAGTATCAGCGCAGAGTCCAACATGTGGCTCAAACTCGCAAACTATGAGATCATGACCTGAGCTGAAACCAAGAGTAGGTTAACCAATTAAGCCGCCCAGCTACCTCAAGTGACTACAACAGTTAGAGGCAAATGGAAACCACTGCCCGGACTGAGATGGGACTTCTAGAACAACTGCACGGTGCTCTGGCCCAGGCTGGAGGCTGAGGCGGAGCTAGAGCCGAGGCACCCATAGCACCTCCACAGCCCCAGCGCTCACAGCTCAGCACTGCCACCGTCAGGTCAGGTCAGGTCACTTCCTCCCTCCGGCCTCAGATCCTTCATCTACATGGCTGGACTAGATGTGGGAGTCTCACCAGGCTTGCCTGCTTTCCTCTGCTTTTGGAGGATGGGGGGCGGGAAGCTTCTGCCATATGGAGGTAGAAAAAAGGTGAGACCCTCTGCATCAAATGCTCTTTACTATGTTTCCTAGTTAAACAATGATATAATCCTGAATAAGGCTTTAGGTGCTTATCTATGAAACAAGGGAAGAAAGAGGACAGCAGGCAGGATTGTAGATCCCAACTTTCACTCTCATTATTTATTTCTATTTCCTGTAATAGGATTCTGTATAAGATTTCATTATACAAAATGGTGCCTGCCTCTGCAAAGAAAGAAAAAAGAAAGAGAGAAAAGAAAAAAACTAATACCTCCCCCCTCCCCCCACCCCCAAGTAGATCTTCAAGACATCTTCTTGCTAGGACAGTATTTTACCCTGAAGAATTGTGACAATTCATGAGACTAGGGATACAGGCCAGAAGATCCCCGAGAACCACTGGTGTCTGAGAAGGAAAATTAGGTCTTCAAATGTAGCAGCACCAGATCGATAGTTTTCCTTGAAACAAGACTGAAGACTTTAACACTGAGTTAGGTTACACTTGAAACACATCCATCACCTTTACCTCTTAGGTCCTACTCCTTTTCCCAAGTCAAAGAGCAGTTACTGGTCAACTTAATAAAAAATTAATGTTAATGTATAACATTTTAAACCCTAAGTCTGCTTCAAAAAAGCTTCAAACCCCTATTATAGATCTTAATCACCAAGTAAATATTTGGAAAATAAACTGTACAGATTCTCTTTGTGTTAAAATGACAATGAACATAAAGCCTTTCCTTCACATACAAGTATTCTGGCTATGGCATAAGATTTTGTAAAACTTATTTTATTAAATTCATGTCTAAATTTTCTCTAGGAAATGTAATAAAGCATTTCCCACTTGGGGACACTCAAATACTTTGATGCTACCTAACAAAGCTGAATATGTCAATTTTCAACACCTCAGGAACCTTGACATTTTTTACCAAAGGTAAAAAAGAACACACACAAAAGTATGGAAATGAGATTCCACTTGCCAGGGATTCACTTTAGACAGTGGCCTTCACCATTCTTGTTATCAAATATATTTTTTAAGATTTTAGTTTTAAGTAATCTCTGCACTCAACGTGGGGCTCTGAACTCACAACCCTGAGATCAGAGTCACACACTCCACTGACTGAGTTGGCCAGGAGCCCCGCTGTCAGATATTTTTAAGGAAGACTCCTAGCCTCTCTAGCTTCAAGCTCCTCATCTGCAACATGGTGATAATATCTACCTTCATATTTTTTTGGTGTATGTTATTTAACATAATGTATACACAGAAGTCAACATTTTGCCACATAACACCAAAATATTCAAAAAGAATGAAGTTAGTCTGCCCTCCCCATTTTCATTTGACTGGAAAAAGATGAAAATGCTATTAAGCTACAGGGAATTTCTGAAAAGATATGACCCTAAACAAGTTTGGAGATGAAAAGACAAACTGCACTCAGCACGGGTAAGACAGGAAGAAGACCGAATCCAGAGAAACATGCTGGTCCTCCCACAGGGAGAGGCTCCTCCAGGAACTGCCTCTTGGATTTTCCTCCTAAAAATGCTAAAGCCAGAGCGGGAACAGCTGCCAGAATGCACTGGAGATGGGGTGCGTTACTGCAGGCACTGCTGTGACACACCAGTACTGATGCGGACCTGACCCCGGGCAGGACTCTGGGCTACTTTCCTCATCATTAAGTCAGGACACACTCAAATGAGTGACTGTGGACCTATTCTGTTCAAGACCGCACCACTGCTGCGTATGGCTCCAGAGCAGTCCAACCCGGTGCAGTCCAAACCTGGACGCGCTGCGTGTACAAAACACATGCCAGGTTCTAGAGAGTCAGTACAAAAAAAGAACAAAAATACCTCAATATTTTTAATACTGATTACATGTAAAAATGACACTATTTTGGTTACATTAAGTTAAATAAATCTATTATTTAAATTAATTTTACCTGGTTCTTTTTGCTTTCTTTAATGCACTACTAGAAAATTTAAAATTGCTTATGTGGCTCTCATTTCACTCTGTATTTCTATTATATTAAATGGTGCTGCTCTAGATGCTAAATTTTATAATAGGTCTGTCTTTCCCCCTCCACGTACTACAAAGTTACTACAGAGATGAGAACTTCTTGCCAGGCTATTTGACGGTCATGTCTTGAGAGGAGATACTGTGTATATGTCCATTTCCACACATTTCCACACACATACTTCATGCACGTCAAAAGATCCCGTTCACTCTTAGATGTATTTTCCTCGTGCTATTTTTGCTATATTTCAAATTAATTAATTTCTATAACCTGTACTTTATTATAAAATTTTGAGTAGCTTTTTAGAAACAACTATTTTCTGAATAAAAATGAGAGAGAGAAGAACACACCATATACTTTCCTGAGCAATGATACCAACTAGCAGAGTGTTTGTGAACCCAATATTGTGAGTCCAATAATCCTGGACAAGTTATCAGACCTTTTAACATTTAACATCACTACATTATCACTCATGTCAAATAGAAAGGGGCAGGGGATTAACTGGTTCAAAATAAGGGAAACCATTCATTCATCTGACCCACTGCATACGTATCTACTTTAACATTGTTTCTTGTAATCTGTGAGTTCTGTGTTTGCAAAATCCTGCAGTGCAGAGTAATAAAAAAAGAAAAATGTTTAATTAAAAAAACTACAGCAACTGGCTGGCTACCATTATTCATTTTCATACATGTCATGCTTGAGAAAGCTTTGCATACTTTAAAAAGCTATGGATCTCCTAAAGCTGTCAAAATCCAATCTCTGTATACTTCACACTTCTACATTTGAGTAAATCAGCACGCATTTATAGGTTCATAAAACTTTTTGACTCATCCCTATGACATAGTGGTTTTTCCCCTCAATTTGTTCTCATTACCAGCTGAAGTTAATGAGAAGGTATTAAAGAATGATTTGCAGTGGAATTATGTTTCTGCTTCAGAGTATCCACATAAGCTACCCTGACTTTCTTTTCTCGTGTAGAATAATGTAGTTTCCTAGGGTGAAGAATAACTGGCGGGGGAAAAAAAGAAGTTCCTCTTCTTGTCATCAAATATATTAATAAAGTAGCTGACCTCAAAAGGAAACACAAAAAGCTCAGTATGAATTAGGAAAAGGACCACAAAAAAACAAATGTTCATCATTCTCGTGTAAATTAAATTCATGAAAATTGAAACATCTCACACACGCTCACACTATCACTTTAAAACCCATTGTGTAGCATTTATCCTACTGGGGAAAAGGCTATTAGAGAAACAAACCTAAACCATGTTTTCCCACATGTTAACCACAAAAGTTCATTCTTAATTTGAAAACAAAAGCAAAAGGAATTAAAACGAAGATGGTGTCTTAGCTCCCTGCCATTTAAGGAATTCTAACTTAATACACGTTTCCATTTACAGTTAATATTCTGTTAAAAGAGAAAAAAGGCAGGGAGAGGGGCATCGCAGATAAGGCACCACTGAGTATGAGAACACTTTGTGTAAGTTGTGAACAGGAAAGGCAAAGCTCCATTTCCTTTCCTTACTTGGTGGGTAAGGAACTGCAGCTCTTCCATCCTTCCCAAGAGGTCGATCTTCTGCCCCAACTGCAGGCATTTTCGATGAGCGCAGCGCAGGTGACACAGCCTAAGGGAAGATTAGTAGTGTTAAAACAGGGCAACACATGGTATATAAAGCAAGCAGCAGTCAACGACTTCTTGACATGTGCCTACTGATATTCTTACGTAGGCTTTACCAACTGAACTTCTAGAAGTACCAGCAGACAATGGAGCAAAGGAAAAGGCTACTAGCTCACCAAGAATGAAAACCAGAGTGACTCGTCCTTCCCCACACAGATCTGGAAAGGACAGACTGCACCAGCAAAGCAGAACCTACAGACCTTAAGCAAATCTTCCTCCCAGGTGATTAGAGAAGTGGCTTCAGGGACACAATAATTAAATTAGGGTGGTGCCTCCAAGCAGTAATTAGCTATCAGTCTGGCTTTCCTTCTATTTGGTAGCAGGCAGTTAAAAGAAGTGACCTCAAGCCCTCCCAAAGTATCACTCTTTCATTTTTCACCACACACACACACACACACACACACACACACACACACACACACACACAATCTTCCGCTCCTATTTCCAAAGTTACTATTCTTCTTTATAAAAAAATAACCGTATCATTTAAAAATTACTGGAATATGTAGGGGCACCTGGGTGACTCAGTTGGTTAAGTGTCTGACTTCGGCTCAGGTCATGATCTCACGGTTTGTGGGTTTGAGCCCTGCATAGGGCTCTGTACTGACCGCTATCTCAGAGCCTGGAGCCTGCCTCAAATTCTGTCTCCCTCTCTCCCTGTCCCTCCTGTGTTCATGCTCTCTGTCTCTCAAAAGTAAATAAAAAATGTAAAAAAAAAAAAAAAAAAAAAAGAAAGGAAGAAAATTATTGAAATATGCCGAGGGTTTTTCTTTATTATTCAAAATAAATTTAGTCTTTTAATAGGTGACATTATCTTTAAGAACTCAAAGGAATTGATGGCAAGATAAATAAAACAAAGCAAAAAAAAAAAACATTCTCACAAGTAGAAAGGCTTTTATTTACATATACTTATTCAACGACATAGAGTTGAAATGTAAAGTTAAATTCAAAGATATCAGAGATGTAATGTGGACAGTAGCCACACAACGCCAGCTATCAGTAAGATGAATTAGCAAAATGATTCTAAGGTAAATGATTCTCTTGATTAAACACTAGGCTACAAATCAGAGTAAACAATCATTTCAGGGAAATGAAAATTAGATTAAAAATGTCCAACCCTCCATTACACATTAATGTTCCTAAAAAATATATATAAAAAAAGTAAACATATCTTCACTTAGTCCAACTGTAATGCATGATTTGTACAGAGAGTGAGTGCAGTGGCTCTGGACACACAGTGTCATCACTAGGGATGGTGGCGGAGAACAGTCCCCGGCTACTCTGTAATGCTTGTGTTTTCCCTTTTCCTACTTCTCTCTTTCTACTTCTTTTTGATTCCTTTTCTTTTCATGTTTCCTCCCCACCATCACCATGGAAGCATCTAACCAAACCCTAAGGATCATCAAAACCAATCCTAGATAATGCCTGGTTTTAGGGTGACAGTCAAGTTCCAAAAAACTATCTGATGCCTGGATCTACCATAAGGAAATATGTCATTTCTTGTACAAAAGTTTTTCTTTTTTTCTTTTTTTTTTCTTTTTAATGTTTATTTTTGACAGAGAGACAGAGCATGAGCAGGGGAGGGGCAGAGAGAAAGGGAGACACAGAATCTGAAGCAGGCTCCAGGCTGGATTATTAGCACAGAGCCCGAGGTGGGGCTCGAGCCCACGGACCATGAGATCATGGCCTGCGCAGAAGTTGGATGCTTAACCAACTAAGCCACCCAAATGCCCCCTAAAGATTTTCCCTTGCCATGTCCTTTTCCTTCATGCAGCCGCTGACTGAATTTAGGTCCTTGTGATTTAATCCAATGAAAGGTACCAAACAGTACCCTGTTTTCTGACACTGATGGAAGCCAGCTCTCAGGTCCACACTCGGCAGCCTTCACAGGGTTCGAAGTCCAAACCCATAAACGTGGTCAAAAACCTTCTTAACCCTGTCAATCTTTACCCACCAGTCAGAAGCAGACCAATGGTCTGTTCAGAACCCCCCAAACCACCAGTTCATTCCTGCTGCGTAACCAAGGCTTATTCCACACTCAAACTAATGTCTCTCCCTGCCTTTCACTAACCCTGTCTTTCCACATCTCAAGTCAAATCCGTTCTTGGAGGCCATTATGATCTCATCATCTTCTAAGTACTTACATTAATGGTGTATAATATCTGTTAATCAGATACGTTTTATTTTAAAGTGAGAACAGGCTTTAGAATTCTGATTCCTACTTAAAGTTCAAGCCTTAACTTAAACACTGTTCGCCTGTCACTTTGTACTGGAACATCCAGCATCTTTTTTTAAATTTTTTATTTTTAACATTTATTCATTTTTGAGGGAGAGATAGAGGGTGAGTGGGGGAGGGGCAGAGAGAGAGGGAGACACAGGATCCGAAGCAGGACCCAGGCTCTGCGCTAACAGCACAGAGGCTGACGCGGGGCTCAACCCACGAGTGGTGAGATCAGGACCTGAGCTGAAGTCAGACGCTTAACCGACTGAGCCCCCCAGGCGCCCAAACATCCAGCATCTTTAGACACAAGTCAATTACTGCACTCACAGTAATAAGTGCGTGCATATACATTTTTGAAGTATATTTGAACATTTATAAGTTATTTCTCCTGAGGTCTGTGAGTATCTCAAGTATAAGGGTGGAAATTTAATATTAGTAACCTTGAGTACACATCCCAAAGGAACCGATCATCAAATGATTTACATATATATGGGAAATGGACAGAAGGGAAGGAAGATAAGTACATAAGTGACAGAAAAATAAACTAATGAACTAACTTTTTTGAAGAGAGGGCCTATCTTACTCATTTCTAGCTCCCCCAGATATAATAGGTACTTCTATTTGCCCCAAAGTACAGAGAGGTGGTTAGGAGGATGAGGACACAAATCTCCTGACTCAGCTCAGATGTTCTCCCAAGAACTGTAAGTTTTCTCTGTCACTTTAACCACATCATACCTGGTATTATTTAACTTCTATGTATGTAAATCCTACTTCCCTACTATGGTGCCATAACCTTAAACAGTATACATCATAGTTGTTTCTCTCTGACAACATAGACTACTTTCTGACTGATGAGATGAAGAGAAGTTATGGGCATTATCTTTAAAACCTGAGCTGAAGGCTCTACATAATATACTTCTCCTAGTCTCATGATATTTAGGAGGACTTAAAACTAAATGTGAAAGGGGCAACTGGGTGGCTCAGGAAGCTAAGTACCAACTCTTGGTTTTGGCTCAGGCAGGCTATGATCTCACAGTTTGTGAGTTTGAGCCCCATGTTGGGTTCTGTGCTGACAGCAGAGAGACTGCTTGGGATTTTCTCTCGCTCTCTCTCTCTCTCTCCCCCTCTCCTATTCACATTCTGTTTCTCTCAAAATAAATAAGTAAATCTTTAAAAAAAATGTTTTTAAACTAAATGTGAAGGATTTTAACGTGTACAATAAGAATAACACTAATACAAAAAGAAAGCCATCAAACCCACAGAACCCAAGGCATGTCAGAGACTACACGAGCAGCTTTTAGAATCCTTTCAAGCTACACAAACTTTTCTGAAGAGGAGTCTGAATCTCAAATGGGGCCCAGCAGTGACAGAAGTCCGCCCAGCTCGGGGAGCTTCTGTTTGTGG
Source organism: Suricata suricatta (assembly GCF_006229205.1). Taxonomy (NCBI): domain Eukaryota; kingdom Metazoa; phylum Chordata; class Mammalia; order Carnivora; family Herpestidae; genus Suricata; species Suricata suricatta. The sequence continues at coordinate 77,360,938 of NC_043713.1, read as the reverse complement.
AGCCGTGGCAGACTCACCCCAAGCTCGTCGTCGTCGGAGTTATCAAAGATGTTGTCCAAGTCGTGCAGGGACGGGGCCAGGTCCGTGACCTGCGTGAGGCTGCCGGAGCCGGCTCTGCCAGCGGCGCTCTCCTGCCGCGCGTCTGCAGGGGGCGGAGAGACGCAGGGTGAACCACTTCATCGAGAGAGGGGTGAGCAGAGGGCATGGATCTCAGTGAGCAAGACCTGCCTGTGAAGTTCTTCCCTAGGTTTTCAGTTAAATTTAGAGACAGTAATTTCCAAATATGTTTATCAGTTTCGAAAATAACTGAAAAACAAACTATGAAAAATCAAAGATGAGATCAGATTATTGGTATTACAGTAGAAACATAACTCTAAATGGAGAAGCATCTCCCTTGCATTTTACTTTAGCAACAATCCAAGTGAGGCAAATAATCATTGTACACACCTGTTTTAGTAGCAGAACTGAAAATAGACATGGCATTTTTCCCATCAGGCACCGGCGTGGAATGACCTGGTGTAGTGACATCCTTGGTACCAAATCCATCCTCTGACTGTATAATAAATTCAGCCAAACAAAACACATGAACACCAACCCAAAGTGTGGAATATGAGGGAGAACACAAAGAATTAGAGGGGAGAATGGAACTTGTTATGAGCACAAGTATGATAAACCATGGTCTATGCAACCAAGGGAAATAAAAGATAGGTCCTTTTCCCTGAATTTAAACAGAACCCCAAACTCCCACACTTTCCCTCCAATCCTATGGAGTATTCTGAGTCAATCTGGGTTTTATGCCTAATCGGCACTGGTGGCATCTGACTACAGTCCTGCCGTGATGTTAAAAGCTGCCTTTAATAACATTTTAGATGCTGAATTGGGGTTCGACTCTCTGGACCCAGGCAGATCTCTGTCAAGCAATATCTGAAGCATTCTCCTGAACTGTACTGGCTTCTTAATTGTCTTATTTCCTCTATTCTCAAGAAGACCTCTTTAAATGGCCCAGTAATGTTTTAAATTTTGAAATGTTTTAAAATTTAAGGCTAAAGACAGCACACACCCCCAGTATTCATTTTTATGACAATGAAACCAGTAAAAGTAATACTGACGTAAGCTAGGAGGTAGCGCTATTAACTCAGACACATATGGAAAGCGCTTGGTAAGGTAAACATACCAAGTGCTCAGTACACAACAGATACTGTCATCAGCACTTTTCTTTATGTTTTGGAATAATAGTTAAAAAGAAGGGAGCATAGGCCAACCAGAATTAGCGTATGAGAGGAAGCATGCACTGTACAAGCTACAGCCTGGAAAACAAGAGGCTTCATTTATGCTCAGCAGATTCTTAAACAAAGGTGAGCCATGACATAAAAAGGAACAATACGCTGTTCAATACAACAGTCCCAAGAGCATGAATATGGGGACAGAGCCATCAGCCAAGACTATCTCAAACATTCTGCCTCAGAAGTTTCCCCACACATGCTGCACTGACACAGATCAAAACCCACACCACGCTGGACACCCTCTGTGTTAAATGGCACCTTGTTCTTTTTCAGGGAGTCCTTCTCTGTCCCTTGCTTGCACTTCTTGTTCGCCGTAAAGATGTACTTTATGTCGCCGTCCTCAAAGGTGTATGGGTCACTAACTTCTCCCAGACTGTCCCCGGGTTGCTGGGACAGTGGCAAAGGGTCAAGAAAGTGGAGTGGCTGCATCTGGGGCTGCTTTTCTTGCCAGATTTTAAACCGTTTGTTAGGTTGTGCTAAGAGTCTAAAAGGCAAAGTAAGTGACAATTTAAGCAAGATAAAGTAAAAAAAATGGGTATTTAAAAAAAAAGAGCAGCATTTATGATTTAAAGCATTAGCAAAGCTTAAATTAAACTTAAAAAGTTTATCTCTATAAAGAAGTTCTTTTAGAGAGTACGTTCACAAATAAAACTTAGTAGGGCTTTGGGAAGAATAATGTTTTTGTCTATGAGTCCTGGATTCCGGTTAAGAGAGCAGATGGGCTCTAAGAACAGACTGTCTAGGTTCAAGTTCAATCTGTGTCAGTGACTAACCGCATGACCCTCGCTTCTTTCTCAGCTATGAAATAAGGTAGTAAGTAATACAATGGTGGTGACAAGTAAGTAAGATGGTCTGTGTAAACCATGAAGAATAACAGGGCAGCTCAAAAGCACTATAAATAGTACTGTTACTCGATGCAGGAGACATACTTGGATGTACCCGAAGCCTCCTTAAAAGTGTCAACATATAAAGAAGGCACTGACCACAATCTGGAAAGACTCAAGCTACATTCTCTGACGAACAAACAGCAGGCCAGAAATAAATGCATACAAATGTACTAAATGCCACAGTGAAGCCTTTATATGCCAACATGTTTAAATAACAACCCATGTGCACACATGTGTGCAACTTCAGGAAGGACAAGGCCCTTGACTTTTAAACATTTCATTTCTGCTCTGGAGGATTAGCGTGGAGATGTGAGGAGGGAAGCCCTGATTCTTGGGACCCTAGGCCTCGAGCAGCAGGCGATCGGGTGGGTGGGACCCAGAGTCTCCTCACCTTTGCAGTGCGGTGCTCTCTGAGTTTACCTCCATTTTGGCATCACATCTCTCGGCCTGGAGCTCTGGAGGCCGGAACTCAGCGTCGTCGATGGGCGGGAGACGGTAACTGCTCCACCACTTGTCTGACGACTCCGGGTTTGAAGGCCTAAGCCCACAATATAAGGCTGTCTCGCTGACCTCTGCCATCAGAGGCAGTCTTTGGCCTACGAGGACAGTTCTGTCATCCAGAGTCGACAACTGCTGGAGTTCTAGCCCATTTCCATAGAGGGCTGGGTTCACAGGGACAGATGGCGGGTCCAAACTCTCCGTTTCCTGACCTCGTGGCTGAGGGCTGAGTGTTGGTGGCAGAGGGGAAATAGGGGAATGAGGTGAATCCATAGGATTCAGATTCATTTGCTTGCTTGTATTTCTGGAAGGCACGGCCATTTGTTTATCATACTTCCTGCTGCTAGACACCTCTAAGGAGGAGTCTATCCCTGCCAACCCTAGCTTCTGTCCTGGTGTATCTTGCTCCATACAGAACTCGTCGGCCACAGAGGGCCTATGGTGAAATGGTATCAAGGGTCTCTTCTGCAACTTGTCTCCCTTTTCAGGTCTTTCTGCTGTTTTGTGCTTGGAAGCAGGGGGTGGTAAAGATGAAGATGGTGATGGTCCTGCACTGAACCCTGGTTGAGATACTGCGGGAGGTCGACTGGGTCCTACTGCACAACGTTTTAAAAGTTTATGCCTGAAATGAGAATTAACATAAGGTTACGAAACACACACCCGAGAATAACTGCACCCTTCTAAAAGTGCGATATCCCTGCACCGTTACGACACTACAAGGCTGTACCTTCTAAGCATACACTGGATGCAATGACACACTGAGAAGGACTCTAGGGCCACTATTTTTATAACACACTCCGACAGAAAGTAGTGAATCAATCACATAAAGTTAAGCAGGTAAGAGATGGACTTAGTGTCGCTCGTTCTTATCAAAAGACTGATTTGAAAAATTCCCAAAGCTTTCAAATTTGGTAAGGGCCTCTGATAATGTGTTCACACTGCATTTAAAACCAAGAGTAATGAGATCATGTGCCAGGAGAAAAAAAAGAATATCTTCCAACTTCTACCTTACAACGCTCTACTAACTCAAATACAGAATGGTTTATAACAGCTTGTAGTCTTGTAAATTGGGAACAAAATAATTACGTGATTTTCCCCCAAAGTGTGAAACTAAGGGTGGATTCTACAAATATTTAATAGAATAAACAGACTAGAAACCTTATATACAACTATTATTTAAAACAAGAAGGAAGGAAAAAGAACTTTGGATCTTATAGACTCACAAACTTGGAAATAAACAGATCATGAGTGAGTATGAAAACCATGATGTGTACAAATGCATCTGCACTGAGCAGGGTAGCAGGTCTGCTCACATCCTGACACACTTCTTGGGAAGCACAGGTGGGAGACACTGCTCAGTGAGGGCCCACTAGATGATGCCAAGGTTTAACCTGTGCAACAAAGTTATACGGCAGGTCAGCCAGTTCCTCCCAATACATAAATCAACCCAGGGAAAAATGTAAGCTCTCCTGCCAGTGTGGCAGTGACTCTCCGAGGCCACTAGGGTGGCATTAAATTACTGCTGCTGCACTAAATGATGCCCTAGCGGGCCGTGAAACGGATTTGTGCAGCATAATGGAATGGTTTAGTGGGACAGCAGGACGGCTGCCCTGCCCCCATAAGGCCATTAAATAGTATGAGGAGTGGACCATTCCACAATGGGTTTGGTAATCCTGAAGTAGATAATCCGAAAAGACTCTGGCTAAAGTCTTTGCTACCCACCCCCGCAAAAAAACCAAAAAAACAAAAAACAAAAAAACAAAAACAAATTCTAACTTTGAAGAAGGCTGTTTGGGCGTAAGGCTATGGTTGATAAGGTAAAAAAAAAATGTGCTTTAAGTCTGCAGGGCACCATAAGAGGTGAATGTCCCCTCTGAAAATATCTCAATCAAATCTTCTAAGGGTGCTTATTTTAAAACCTAAGCTCTGAAAGTCTTTTACATAAAATTTTTTCATTTGGATTTTCTCAGAGCATTTAACCACACCAATCCTTTGAGAGATATTTTATGATAGCCTCTTCAAAGTAAGGACTTTTTGGAAACTAGATAATCTCATATAAAGTCTTTTTTCCCCCCAGTTGTATTTAATGACTCAGCTACATTGTGAAATGGTTACAATTAGGGATGCATCAGTAAGTAACAGACTATCACTGCAAATCTCTGAACAAGTCAGAGGCTCAGGTGAGGCAGGCAGGCAGCAGATCAGTCTCAGAAAGCTAACTATATGGGTGGTCCAGTGGTGGGAAGAAACCAGAAGCAGGGCCAAATAGTGTAGAAACACCACAGTGGCTAAAAGTATGAGGAAACTACAATTATTATCATAGACATTTTAAAGGAAGTCATTGTGATATACAAGAATAAAAATCATCTATAAGATGGGAAAAATATATATAAATGATAATGTCTCTAGGCTGAGAAGGGAAAATGGTGATTTCAAAAAAATGTACCTGACCTGTGAGAAAAGAGACATGTCACTATCAAGGGTATTTCTCAAAGGTACCCTCCTAAATATAAGAATAGAGCATATATAGGAAGTCTTGACATCTAGAGATAAACATCTGGGACTCAACAGAATCAAATGCGTAACTACAAAACAGACCTGAACGTACAAGAATCTAGGGAGGAAACAGAGGACTGACTCCAGGGGACAAAAGAAAATGTGTTATTTATTTACACGTCAGGTAAAAAGAATTTGAGGTAGCAAACAAAAATGTCAAAGAAATCAGTAAAAAGGTGAAAAAATCTAGATTAAGAAAAAGAAAGCAAAAATAAGATGAGGGCATAAGCAAAGTTAAATACACTAACATTTTTATCCTAGGTACTTTCTAAAGGTGGCCCGTAACTTGGCTGTGAGCTGTTTAGAAATCAATGTTAATAGGAAAATACTTTTTGTCACACAATTTACAATGGCCTTGAAACAAAAGTAAAAGAGGTATTCAGCTGATGTACCATATCTACCCTGAGACCAGAGAGAGAGATTCTCACATGCTCAGATGTTTACTGAGCAAACAACTGCTTCAAAAACATCATCTTTGAAAAATCAATAGTGAGGTTTATTAGGCAATGCTTATAATGTTTCTCAAAAAAAAAAATAAAGGCAAAAACAAAAATAAAAACACCTGACTAGTAAGGCAGAGCTTGATATAGAAAATCACCATAAGGGGCGGGGGGACAGGAAGGTGTCAAAAGTGCTGTTTAAGTGTGCGCATACACACACACACACACACACACACACACACACACTCACAGTTTGCACATATTCTCAGGAGTCATTTGACTGCCTCCCTACGCAGAAGCCAACATATTTATGCGACATTAAGAATCCCTATCTAAACTAGGAAAATGAATGTACTTTTTCTTAATATACATTATCCACTGAACTTTTTCTAAGTGCTGAGCAGTACCAAATGTGAAAATACACACCCTGAAACCAAAGCTACTCCAAGTTGCTCATTAAGTGAATAATCACCATCACATGCTCAACAGTTAGCGGAGCAGGGGGTGAGGCTGATACACCTTAAGAAATCTAAGAACTCTGGGGTGCCAGGTGCCTGAGTGGGTTAAGCACCCAGCTCTTGATTTTGGCTCAGGACATGAAGCCAGGGTTGTGGGATCGAGCCCTGCACTGGGCTCAGGGCTGAGTGTGAAGCCTGCTTAAGACTGATTCATATTCATTCTCAGTCTCAGTCTCTCTCTCTCTCTCTCTCTCTCTCTCTCTCTCTCTCTCCACCCGCTGCCACTTGCATACTCTCATTCTTTCTCTCTCGAAATAAATAAAACATTTAAAAAAAGAAGAAGAAGAAAGAAAGAAAGAAAGAACCCTAAGAACCCTTATGAATGCCCAGGACAAGATGACTCTTTACTATCACAAGGAGTGATAAGTCAATGTAATACTCATGAGAACAAAAATTTTCTACAGAAATCAACTTAGGGTTCTATTCAAATATCTAAATGAATGAGTAACAATTTTAGCTTTTGGCAGATGTTGTTACCAAATACCTTCCTCAAGCATCAAAACACACCAGCACCAACAACAAAACAAATTATCTATGAAAGGCTTATGTAATCCAAATTCTATGAATTCTAGCTAACTTACATTGAATATTGAGCTCTACTTTAAAATTAAGAATAATTAAGTAAACTCATTAAAAGGGGAAGAGACTGTCTTATCAGACTGATGCCTTTAGTTTTGAGATAGCTACCGTAAAGACATTTGCAGGAACAATTTGATCACAGGGCTGGTCATGAAATAAAGCACTTTTGGAGTCCTGACAATAAAACTGTATAATCTGCAAAGAAAAGACTTACCTTTTTCTTCTCTACTGGAGGAGGAAGAAGACAGAACAGAAAACAAGACAAACCAAACTGATGGGGAAGAAGCAGTCTTGAGAGTCCAGGAGACAGCCAACAAAAGGCGCCGCCCTGCTGCCCGACTCTCGCTCTGCCTCGCCCACCACCCACCTGGAGCAGGAGCAGCTGACTCTTTGGGCTGGATCCACAAAATCCCAAGGAGCAGGATGATTAGCAGGCTCTTCTTCAAGAGTTGGAGTTGACATCTGGCTCCTCCTAAAAGAGGTTAAGAAGGTGACTTGTGTAAACATGAGATGAGATTCACACCTCTAGGAGAAAAACGTTTTACAAGACCGAATACATTTGACATAGTATGTTAGCTAGCTGAGAGACAGCTCAAAGCAACTCAAGGCCGGGGCCGGGGCCCGGGGGGGGGGGCGGCGCAACTTGTTCTTCGCACTATAAGAAGCAGGATTCAAAATTAGAGTACACACATAGCAATTAAAACACTACCTTGCCTATTGGTTCTTGCTTTTTAAAAAGTCACCTAAATTTTGTAGAAATAACTGCAACTTTTAAAATTATCTTTTCACAGCATCTGTGAATTCTATGCCCTGGGACAGACTGTTTAAATCATCCTTAAAGCTCCTATATTTACTAGCATTTAAGGGCAGCACTCTACACTCATAATGTGAATTAAAGACAAGAAAAAAAATTACCTCTTACATGTCACCAGGAATTGGTGGCAAAAAGCAGTGTCCATTATTACACAGTGACAAGAAAGACACTGGGCAGTATTTTTGTACAGCTGATCCTGCTACAGCTGATGCTGCAAAGTGCTTCAGTGACGGCTCTGGAGGGAACTCCCTCCTCTCTATTCTCCCCTGCCTTTCCCGAGTGTCACTTCCCTGTTCTGGGCTGCTGCCACAAAGGGCTCTTAGGAGTAGGGAAGGTGATAGGTTAGTGGCGATAAAAATTAAAGACAGCAAATGACAGGAAAAGAAAAAGAAAATGTGAACTTGGATATCATCTAGGCATTGTTGACAGAGGTGAAAACACTTGTACCAACTGTTCTAAAGAAAAGGATCATTTTTAGTGACTAAAGATACCTTTGTGATTCTAGAACATGATATATAACCTCCCACTGCAATTATTTTAGATTTTATGTACTGTAACTTCTTCAGCAGCCTACTCTAGAACCAATTTACTGGGAAATGAATATATAGTATGAATTTCCTAAAAGTTAGATCCAAGTGACAGGTTTAAATCTGTATACAGAACTCTCAGTAGTAGTCACTGAAGAAACATTTAATTAATTTCTAAAAGGAGTGGAGTTCTCAGCAGTTACTGGCAAGAGCATCCATATTTATTCTGTTCTAGAGAATGAAGACTCATTTGTTTACTTTCCTCAGGCAAGAAAAGGGACATCTCAGTTATATCAAAAGGCATGTGAAAATATGCTGAATATGTTTACGTAAATCTGGATAAGCAGAATAGCATTTATCGACTACTGTTTGTTGTTCTCATTCGTGCAATTAAAATAATCACCGGCAGTCTCTTCTGAGAATCAATTCTTCCTCTTTTCCAGAAATGTGTTAAGGAAGGCAGGGATGGAGAGCAGGAGAATGGGTGGTAGGGGAGGAAAGGAAGCTAAGTCCCCTGGGGGAAAAAAAGAATATGCTTCCCCAAAGCAACCAACAGAAGCACAGCAGCTGGTAAACACCCCTCTGTCAACAGTTTCCTTCAGAGCTGTATTGTCATTTAAAACAGGCCAATGTCACAGAAAATGTGACAAAGGTCATTTCCCTTTGTAAATAGAAAACATTCAGAAATTGGTATTTGCAGGAAAACCAAACCCACTGATGACTGTCCTAAACCATCTGTGCAAAAAAAAAAAAAAAAAAAAAAAAAAAAAGTCAGATGAACCACTGTGCCAATCTTGAGATAATGAGAACTTCAAAAATTTCCTAAATAATCGAATTCAGTAAACATCTTTAATGTCCTTGCTTTGAATTTTGTGCTATTAAGTTCAAAAAAATGAACTACTAATCCAATGACCCCTCAGGTTTGGTCACACAGTGAGTGACACAATGTGATTGACACTCTTCATGTAGTAATCAAAGAGATGGTTACTGAACCATGATCCAGAAAGAATGCAGAAGTCATACTTGGACTGGGTTCTGTTGAGGATGCATTCCTTCCAGACTCGATGGACCATATGATTGTGGAGCTTTGGAGGAATCTTCCCCGATCGCTTTGGACTGTGCATAGTTATCATCCCCCCATCTTGGGAACCTAGGTGACTGACCGCGCTCTGCGTACCTCCACTCTCCCCTGAAAAAGAAAGACAATCTGGAATGTGAAAATTATCTGAAAAGGTCTCCTGGTACCTAGACTGCAAGCTTATTTAACAGAAATACTTTGTTGAAACTCGTATTATTCACGTAGATTTGTTCCTCCCTTCCCCACCCCGGCAATAACACTATCTGTAGCTATGAGCATAATTTGTATACTGGCACTTGGTACGGTTCTTAGTGTTCTCCCTGAAACAGTTCATCGCATCAACACTCATGCACCCAAGGGCGGGCCCATACAGAGGCATTCCTACTCTACAGATACTGGAGACAACTTACTTGTAAAAGCTCATACAGTAATGCTAAAAATGTAAACATGAATAGATTGTTTTAAATTTTTAAATCCTCAATGTAACAAATAAGTTTCAGGGAAGAACAAAACAGTAGAGGGAGCTTTATGCTCATTTAGCTTAATGACCGTGCAACTGTGCACAGTGCCCTGGGTAGGAGAAAAGAACTTAATGGCACAAAGCTTTTAACAAGGTCAAATTTCAAATTTGTCTGTGGAACTGTTTGTCCTTATGCCTGACACTATTTATGAAAGCTTAGTGCTAAAACACGGAAAGGGGTTGTCTCGAAATTCTGTATCAGGATTATTAACTAGTTTCTCTCTAATAACTCCACTTATTTTTCCCAACTATAGCTGGTGTGTATCCATTTCTTTTTATTATGCCCACTATCATTGCTGATAATACTGATTATTGGTTATGGGTATTTTACTACTTCTATCTCATACAAGAAGTCGATATTCAGTATTAGATTCTGATTCAATTACTTTCATCTATCTGACTTCATAATATAGCATGGGTTTTATTCTTAACAGAACTATGATCAAAACATCTTGACCGAAATAATCGATTTTAAGCACTCTAGAAATCTCTACCCTCATTTGAAAGATAAACACACAACCTTATACCACAAATTAATAGTCCTGATATCATTGGAACAAAACTGTTATAGCAGTTGAATGCTTAGGCTTAGCTCTATCTTAAAAAAAACAAAAACCAGTGTCAAAATGCTTACAATTCTAAGGAACTGAAGACTGCTTGTTCCCTATAAAACGTATTACTATATTACAAATGAAGTTAAAGGAGACAAGAAATTTGGTCTTTCATTACTTTCATCTTAAAAGTTCCCTGACTTGGTTTGTGGTACAAAATAATTCATTTCAATTTTATAATGGATTTTCAAATGCTTATTATAAAACTAGGGAAAGTGGAAAAGCAAACAGAAATAGAACACATAGCCCAGTGCCCCCCACCCCCCAACACCTTAGCTAAAGACATCATATGTCCTGGGCAGAATAAGGGGTCATTTATTAACAGAGAAGGAGAGGGGTGGGGAAAATAAAGCACAGTCTTTTCTGATTGAAACTGAGTTCACGTTTTTCAGTAGCTTTTAATGATTTAACTAAAAAGTGGATGATATCTCAAAGGGAATTAAATAAGACTTGTACTCCATGCTGTCAAATACATACTGAATACTGTTTCTCAAAATTATCTCTATAAACAGAAGGTGTAAGGTGATGTACCTATCCACATGTGGCATGAATGATTTCACCAAAACCAGCTGGCCCTCCTTCCCCTGCTAAGCTAGGAGATTCCTGGCCATTTTAGGGGGAAGGGGAACCCATTTTGTCCTATATGTAGGAAAACTTGTCAATGTGCAATGTTAGTCAACTACAGCCAGACAAGGCTGAGCAGGACCCTGGTGGAACACTAAGAGTCCTAAGCTACACTTCAACATATCATGATTATTATCACAATATGAAAATTTAGACAAATTCATCTTACAGAGATCCCAGGTGTTTTTAGTTAGTTGTTAGAAAGAGTACAGGCATCAGGGGACTTTTGTTTTACCCAGGGCTTAGCACAATGGTACACACACAGAGCCCAGGGGGAGCAATCTGAAGATCTACAGTGAGGAAGCCCACACTGAAAATCACCACAAACAAGACCTTGTGTCTCCGAACTGTGAGGTTCAGAGTTGTGGACTGGTAAGTCGCCAGGACATCATGCACATGCAGGCTTTCAATTTTACACTGAATACAAAGTTCACTAAGTACCAGGAAAAAGAAAAACAACCAAATAAACAAACAAAAGCTGATGACAACTTATGTAGCACAAGTGTTTAAAATTCAAGCTTCGAGGTGAAATGTGATCAACCTTTCAAAATACTGATAATTCTAGTCTTCTCTGTGATGATCTGTACAAGTGTTTTCCTCATTTTTCTTTGTTTTTTTCTTTTTGAATAAACACTGAGCAAATCCTTTCACAAGGGGTCATCCAAATTCCCTGCTGTGACATATTAGAGTCAGACATCATTTTTTTTTTTTTTTTAACTATTGTATTGCTCCTAAAGACAGGCTGCCCATTTCTACATCTCCCACACAATTTCTGAGTAACTCCTAGACAACACAGTCATGTGTGCCGGAGCTGGAGTTCTGAGTACTGCTTTCAGATCGCTTGCGCCACCATCTGTGTCCTGCTCTGCTGCTTACGGAGCACTGGTGAGTACATCCGCTAGTACGTGTAACGGCTCTGTGAAGTACATGACGTTTAACAGGGAAGGAAATGGAGGTTCAAGACAAGTATGAGAACTGAGTAAGGCCAGCTCATTGAGGAAAAGCTAAAGAGCCAGGTCTTTAAATTAGGAGGTGCACTCAGTCACAATGTCTATCCTTCTCCCCAATATATTCCTCAGCCATGAACGTTTACTGAAGATAGTCCACACGCCAAGCAGCATGCTAGAAACTCTGAAATACTGTCTTGTCTCATCTCATGAAAATAATCACGAAAGTGTGTATCATGCTTGATGGTCTGTTCTCAGTTCACCACCCACGACTTTATTTACTCCGATGCTTCTGCTAATGGGGCCTGCATTAAAAAGCCTATAAACGATCTTACTTCAGTTCAAGTCTGATGAGTATCCTTTTCTTACTGACTAGATTTCCAATTAAAATGAAGTCAACTACAACAACCAAAAAGTTAATACAGAAAATATACCACTCAACAAAGAAGGCAAAATGCTCCTAATCTGAACAATTTCTGATTTTTTCCATTAAGGAAATTCTTAAAATTTTCACATGTAACTAATGCTTATCATTAATGTAGACAGGTTACTGCCAGAACAAATTATTTTATTCAGAGCTCCTTGATGCCAATCTAACTTTAGAATATAATAAGGAAAGAGCCAGCCTAGACCTGTCCTCGGCTGGTAACAGTGAGCTGGGCACATGCTTCAGGCATTCTGACTCAGTGCTTTCCACTGTTTAAGGAAAAAAAGAGCAGCCTGCATCTTGTGCCCTGGTTTTGTGTAAAGGGATAGACGTGTGTACTGAACTTAAGAGAAAAGACTACACTGTCTGATTGGAATGGAGACTAACATGGCGCAATTAAAATTTTGGAAGCACGATAATTTTGTTTGTTGAAAATGTTCTTTCTCCATTTTGCAAAATTCCCATGTCGTGCCACTTCCACCTCCTCCACAAGGCGTCTCTCACCGTGAGTTTGCTCACCCGTTCCGTGGCCGGGGGATGACATAACCCTCTGTGCCGGCCTCCACCAAGGACGTGCCCGGGGTGCACTCACCTATCACGGCCTGTTCTGGAGAGGTGGGAGGGGTGAGCGGCATCCCACAGTTACTCGGGTCCTTGACGCTGCCCAGGCCCTGCTGCCCGACGGCAATATGGCCTCCAGCACCGGCAATGCTCTGAGGAACGGGGATGTCATTCTGAGAGATTAAAACAAATGCTGAAGGGTAGACCATCCGAACACCACCTGTAAGGAGAGAGAGCAAGGAGAGAGCCGAGCCTGAGACAACGTTCACACCAGGCTGTCAGCTCTCCGGTCCTAGAGGCCAGAGTCACAGCTCAGTTGTGAGAAGAAGCTCAGGAGGTGCGGCCATGAGGGACACGCTCCCTTCCTTCCTGGGTTACCAGTTGTTTAAACACGTGTGTCAACATTATGCGAACAGCGCTTGGAATACAGGGATCACTGGTGCTTCGGGCAAGATAATTACTCAGCATTTACCACTGTGTCAAGAGAATAAAAATAAGATGGGAAAATTATGGAGATTATTTTTGATGAATCTCAATGATTATCTTTTTAAATTAAGAAAGATGAAGAAGATAGAAGAAAGTTCTTCAGGCAAAATATTTTCTCTTACCGACAATTACTTCGACTGCCACAGGGAAATCATCATCATATCCCAACTCCTCTTCTTCTTTCAATTCTTCTTTCTTTTTCAGCACCATTGGGTAGAAATACTGCCATTCCTCAATCAACTTGCGGGTGGCGGGGTCTGACATCTTGTATGCCTGGCCTGTTAGCGTGCCATTTAAGCCATAAGGACTTACCAGTACTAAGGCAGGGAGGAGAAACATATGTTACAGAACAACTTCATAATTCCTACTTAAGTGTAATGCTGCATATGTGGTAATTTACGCTAAAGCATAGCATCACTTACTGGGTATCGCTCTATTTCCTGACTCCTTTTAAAGTCTGATTTTTTAAATTTCTCATTTTATTAACTATTACTTACAAGCCTCTCAACTTGCGTCAATTTTTTAAGGAAATCAAATGGGGAAGGTAAAAATATTATGAGACAGCTGTATCAACACACAATATATAAACTATCTATATATTGAAGCATATACACACCCATTTGATAATAGCCTACACAGTGCGAACACTCAATTGTTTATAACAAAAGAAAGCCATTTAATATATACACCCCCAAAACTTGCATAGAACTTGAACACTCTTCCCAGAGGTTCTGAGACCTCCTAAATATCTGCAGTATTTTAAAAATAAGATATCAAGAAAACTTGAAATAGCAAAAAAAGTCTTAATATACCAAGTCTGAAACATAATCCTTACTTATAATTTCAGTTATGACTGTTTTGAAGGTCTGTTGATGACATAACTCCAAATAAAATTTATTATACTCAAAGTAAAGGACTCAAAGTCCCTCTATCTTTCTCTTTTGGGATCTGACCTGATGTTATTTTCACTGAGCTAGACACAAAAAAGTAGTTCACACGACGCTGTATATAACCCAGCCAGTTTGTAGCCTTGGGATAAGGCTAACCTTTTCTGGGCATAAACTTGTTCTTACTCCTAATTTCTAAAATCTCAGCATAGTCATAAATGAGATGTTTTTTTCTTTGGATAGCTTTATTCTTTTTTTCTATCTAACAGCTAGTTGATGAAGCACACCCTTCAAGACAGAGATAGCTGTAGATATCACATACTCCTTGCTGCCTCTGCTGTCCTTCACTGATCCAAAAGGGATAAAAATATTCCAACCACCACAGTTAATCAGGGGCAGTGTTTCTGTATTAATATTTCTAGGTAATTCCACACCAATATGGTTAATTATGATCACTCTAATTATCTATAGGCCAATATCTGCCCTAAGAATGTACCTTCTCCATACCAATCATGGGAGATAAGCAGGATAACATCCCATTAAAGTCTTCTATGATTCAAGACATCAGTAACACACTAGAAAGACTTAAAAGTAAGTGGCCTACGGAGACCTGATAATGCTAATAGTATCTTTCCCAACTGAGAAGGTTAGTTACCTTCCCTCATGACTGGAACTCCCTGTTATTATCACAAATAAATGCTTCTATTTTCAGCCATAAAGTCTAGGATGAAGTTAGAAGGTCCTCAACACCTTCACAGTCAAGAAAACACAATATTTAACTATTTAATTCTGGGAATCCACAATATGCATAGTGTACAGTCCACGCTTTGAATTGTTTAGCAGTTCACATAGCAAAGATCCCAAATCAAATAATGATAAAGCATATAGTTTAAAATGTGTTACAAAGTAATGAGGGGGAGGCAATAATTAGGACACAGCCAAATGAGGATTAAATGTTCTTTTTTTACCTTAAAAAAAAAGGGCTCAGTTATCTTTAGGGCAAGGAACAGATGTTTTCATCAAATTAAATCAGAATCATTTGTAGGAAACCAAAAGGCAATCATAAATAATATGGAGGCTAAACTTTACTCATGATAGGTTAAGTCCATAAAAATATTTTAGTTAAATTCCTTAAAATATCAGTGTTTTTTAAAAATTACGTTGTGTGATATACTGAGACCACAGCAGACATCTCTAGTAAATTAGACTGAACCAAAAAAATTTTTCCAGATGATTCAATCTAAATTACATTTAAATACAGTAACATTTATAAAGCTATTCATAGAAAATTCTGAATTCAACAAAATTAAAGATTTAGAATTCATGGTTAGAGAAAAAAGGACATGGAGTTATTTTGGTGATATTGAGGTGCCTAGGAATTAATGAAAATATAACATTAAGTTGTATCACAACCAAAAAACTACAATCAATGCAGTCTTTAATTAAAAGAAAACAATAAAGATATTAACATCATTGAAAAAACTATGTGACTCCAGAAATTTGATTCTGGACGAAATTAAAAAAAAAATTTTTTTTTATGTTTTTTATTTATTTTTGAGAGACAAAGTGAGCAGGTGAGGGTCAGAGAGAAGAGGAGACGGAATCTGAAGACAGGCTCCAGGCTCTGAGCTGGCTGTCAGCATAGAGCCCGACACTGGGCTTGAACCCACGAACCATGAGATCATGACCTGAGCCAAAGTCGGACAACTCAACTGACTGAGCCACCCAGGTGCCCCAGATTCTGGATGACATTTTAAGAAGAGTAATTCAACAGTAATTTTCTGTAAGTCACTGCATGCCTGAAACCATGGAACAAACAAAACAATGAAAACCTTTGCTTGATACAATTTGTCAATTACTCATTGGATTCTATTTTTCAAATACTTATTGACCTCCTTTTGTTCTGAAGGAAATGCTCAATATTTTATTCCTTAATGAAACTTCACCGAAGACCATGTGTATGTGTGATAATCTATAAGCTTTCAGCAAAAAATTTGCAAGCTCTTCTTATGAAATGGTAGTCTTTCCTTTCTTCTTCAGAAGTTGACCCTTACGCTTAGCTTTAAAATGCTCATATAAGGTAATATTTCACTCTGCAAATCTCACTGGGTAAAGAGACGATCCACTTGGTGGGGCAGAGGTAGAAAACAGGGGCATCACCACTTACCCTGAAATGGAGCCGGTGAAGACTGAGCCATGTGTATATGTTCCTCATTGATCAAATAAATTGGCTGGTGTTGGGCAATCTCCACACTTGTGCACACATTACTTTCTCCATGAAGAAAGAATGTGAACGCGCAGGACAAATGCTCACTAAAAAAGAAACAATGAGAAACTCAACTCTACATTTTGGTAGGAAATGAGGGCTAGATACAGAAATTACAGATGGGATACAGCTTTTCTTTTATCAATCACCTAGCAAGGCTTGCATCTGTGGCTATTAATAGCATATACGTCTAGTTGATTTGAACAAATAATTGAACAATGACTATTGACAAACTAAAGATACCAGACAGTTACACTCCAACATGAAATTTGGAAAGCTATTGTACAGAATGCCTCTTGTTTCATTTGCATTAAGTGTCCTACACTAACTATGAACTCCTAAGGATAGAAAGAGAATCTTAACATTTTTCTATCTTCTGAACTGGCTTTTAACGAATTCTAGGGACGATGATAAAAACAGTTTTGTTTACATTTGGTATGATATAATAATAACATCAAATTTTACAAGCTTACAACATTGAACATGGTTAAAACTGTTCATCTAAAAATAGCAATTAAGGACACAGTTGTATATAAATTCCCAATATACAATTGCCAAGGTAATTCAAGTCTCTAAATGGGGTGGTAATTTTATACTTAATTTTTACAATTTCTCATCACAAAATTTTAATAAAGCATTCCACTTCTCCATTTTCCACACAATTAGCTAAAATTTGATAAAAATGATGTGTCTTGGAGAAAAATAATTTCAAAGTGACTACAGTAGCACATTCTTTCAAAGTTGTTAACTTTGGCCCTAAGCCAGTGATAATATCTCCATTTCTCAAGACAGCTCATAAGAATACTTGCCTGATGAACCAAAGTCACTGTAGGCCAGGCAACTCTCATCTAAAACATCATCTCCAAGATATATTTCTTCTCAAAACCTCTCTACAATACTATAAGCTGTATTTTGAGCACCATTCAAAACATTAAATTTTGCTTAGGTATAAAATTAAAATGCTTTAAGGAAAACTGAAATTAAAATGGTAACATTTTCATTCTGTCACATAGTGAAGTGCATATATTCTTCCTTGACAAGTGAGTTGAGATGACCTGAAAAGATTTTGTGTTCTCCTAGAATGTGAAGTTTTCATTAGTAGGAAACATCTAATCTTGATATTTAGCACAACATAATAAACTTGAAAGTAACTAAATTCTGTAAGAATTTTGAAAAATTTAAACATCCCCTTGATACCATACTTTTAGGTTTCAAGTTCACAAGGAGGAAATGATACATACAATTTAAATGTTCACAGGCATAAGACAGTATCGACTGTAAAAATGTATGATCCTTTATTTATGAAAATGACTTTAGAAACAGATCATCCTCAACACACATTATGCCTGGCACATAAGAACCAAAATACAAACGTATTGCTTATAGACTGGTTAATTTTCCATCTATAAACTTCAGGGGAGGGGTCTATCATGCCTATTGTCCCATGTAGTTTAAGAGTGTGTTTATAAGACAACTGGTTAGAGTTACAGATACTGGCTGCAGCACAGATAACACGTGCTCTATTCCACTGATTCCCAACTGTGCATGAGAAGAAATGCAACCAACATTTCTCTATCAATTAGTTAAGATCAAAGAATGAGACAAGGAGCCTAAAGAGACAAAACACGGTCCTTGTCCTCAAGGAGCATCTACATAAGCTAACAAAAGACTGATATGAATGCACATCAATAAAATAAAGCCAGACACTAATACAGAAACAGAAATAAAAACAATATACCATAGGAAGGCTAAGATGTACTATTTTTCCAATACAGAAGATCTGAGTGCTTCAAGAAAACAAGAACAAGTGAAAAGAGGATTTCAGTAACAGAGAGAAAAGAAAATGAGAGCGGGCATAAGGCAAGGAGTAGATACTGTTACAAGAACAGCATGCAGTTTGGAAATTCCAAAGGGGTTAAAGATGTGACATGATGGGAAGGAGTTCCAAAAAGAAGTCAGAGGTCACACCGTCAGACAACCGCTAAGTTAACTTCACCCTTCTGATCACAGTTTCCTCATATGTAAAATCAGCTGTGAGCACAAACTGCTGACCCCTCATAGATTCTGATTCAGGAGGTCCAGGGTAGGCCCCAAGAATCTGCATTCCCAAGTGATGCTGCTGCTACTCCCAGCACAAGGACCAGACTTTGAGAACCAGTGAACTACATTCCTCTCCAGTTACACAGTTCAGGTGTTTCTTCCAAGAATACATGACACAGGAGGGCAGGAATGACAACCATGATATTAGAAAGTAGAACCCCCTTTGACCTAGCAATACCACTTCTAAGACTTTATTCTGTAGATGAAGCTATTGCACAATTATGGACTACAGCATTGCTTGTAATAAATAGTGAAAACAGCAACAATGCCCATCAGGAAAGAAATGATAAGCTAAATTATGATCTATGATTCATCCCTACAAAGTAATACTGTGCAACCACTTAAAAGAAAACGATCATACTGATACGTGGAAACCTCCAACCTAAACTCATAAATGTGAGGGGGAAAACCAATATAGTCCCATTTGTATAAAAATGGGCACGGGTGGGGGGAATATAGCATACACAATTTGCTTATGCTGCCGTAAAATTCCTCTGAAAGGATACACTTTAAAGCCCTAATAATCCTGGTTGCCTTTGGGGAATGACACTGCGTGACTGAGGGAGAAAGAGGATTCACAATTCTTATTCTTTTTGGCTTTTGAATGTGGGGCCATATGTCACACAGAGAGTAATGGAGATAAGATCTGAAAGAGGCCCCTGCCTCCTGTCCTTGTGCAGGGTGCGTGCTGGCCCAACTAGAGGCATGCACTAGAGGAATCCGTGGTGTTTCATCTTGTCATATTAGGCTCTTAGTTGAAGCCTGCTGAGATCATCTTTGATTCTGATTCTGTTATCTAACGTACTGGCTATTTGATCAGCAAGCCATCAATATCTTTATCCATGTCATCGCTAAAAATGGTGAAAAAGACTACAATGAGAATAGAATCCTGTGTCATTTTATCAGAAAACTCCCAAATTACAGATGCACTGGAGTGCGGCCACCCATTCACTATTTCTTGTCTACAAAGGATACTCTGAAAGATTATGTCAAATCTCTGGATAAAATGCAGATACATAACAACTGTCATATTGCTCTGATCTAGACATTTGTCTAAAAGGAAAATTCAGGTAGTCTGATACAAAAGCCAACCCTCCTCATTTTACCGATGAGAAAACAGGGTTTAAAAGTCTGGCTTGCTAGTGACATTCTTAGAGGCACAACTGGAATTTGACTTGAAATTTAATGTTCTTTCCTGTAGCCAGCCTGTCTGTAAATGGGAATATTAGTGTATATCCCCATCAACTTTTACTTTTACTTAAGCAGAAGGAGATCAGATATATGAATAAACAATCAAACAAAGGGCTCTACAAAAACAATTATAGATATGTTAGATAGTGTTACTATAGAGTCAGGAGGTAAAACTTATTATAAGCACCATACCTGTTTCTGCTTCTTCTCACCCATCACCTACTTTTAACCTAAATCATTACTTACTCAGTTTCATCTATTTCATATAATTTCATCATGTGTAAACTGAAAAGTGTTTTAGAGGTGATCAAGCTCAATGCATTTCTAATTTAGGGAGAAGACTATGGTCCAAAGTCAACTGGTTTAGAGCACAGTTGGGTTAAGAGTTCATTCACCCTTTCTTAATATAGTGTTCATAGTACTTTCATGACATTCTACTTCCAATCAATGCTACATTCACCAGCACAGAATACAGTTACTTAGCAGTGTGATCACACAGTGTATAACTTACACCCGCCCCTGCATCATTTCCACTAACCCCCTAAAGCTGTGGACCACAAGGTATTATTAAATGAACACAGTGTACCAGAAACACTAACTTGCCTCAGTCATGCTGAAGTTGGAGTCTCACCCTATTCTCTTTGGGCATTCCACTGAACACAAATTCCGAGCCTTCTCAACTCCATTTAGTTCCCACTCTTCATTTAGTAAATCAGGTCTGATTCAACCAATTCTTCATTTAATCTCGACTATACCTTAAACATGCCTGTAGTTACACTTACCCCACTCTTCCCCAGACTCCCAGAGGACTGCATGTCGCCTTTCCTTGGTAAATGTACTCCCGTACTCATCCTCTTTCCCATTCTTGAACAGTCTGTATTTCTTCCTCTTCACTTGTTCCAGGTTCCTAAGCCATTAGACACCTTCTCTTGACCCATGCTACTCTTTCAGGGGTACTGTCATATATTACTCCCCTGTTCACTAATATCAAATATTCAATAAGTAAAATGGTCAGTATAATAGTAGTATGAGTAGTAATAACACTTAAATTATCTATAAATAAATAAATTTTGTGCTAAAAAGGAAATAAGGTACTAAGAAAATAATGGAGGGTGCTATTTTAGAAAAGGATGAGCCAGGGAAGAGCTTCTATGAAAAAAAGTAGAGCACTTAAACAGGCTTGATTTTGGGGTGCCTGGGTGGCTCAGTCAACTCTTGGTTTCAGCTCAGGTCATGATCTTATGAAGAAAACCAGAAGTCCAAAACCCCAGTAACGAGAAAAATACATAAACTTGAGTATATATGCTGACTTTCCAAAAATAGTCTATTCACTTTCCAAGAACACATGTAAGATGTACCAAAATGGACTAAGTGGACATAAGACAAGTCCTAAATTTCAAGGATCGGATATCACACCGACAATACTTTGTTTAATCATAGTGCAATGTAGTTAGTTAGAAACCGGTTTGGAAACTTAAGCATGCATTCCCTAAATAAATCATGGGTTACAAAGAAAATCACAATGGAAATCACAAAATATTTAAAACTAAACGACAATGAAAATAATGTCAACATCTGCAAGAAACAGTGCTTAGAGAGTAATTTATATTCTTACATGCTTATAAGAAAATATTAAAATGAAATAAGCATTCAAATCAAGACGTAGAGGGTAGGGCCAAAAAGCTCAATGAAAACAGAAAGGTGAAAATAAGACAAAAACACTTATTAATAAAATAGGAGGGAAAAGGCTGATCAATAGAAAGTATTACCAAAAAACTTGTTCTCTGCGCAAACCGCAGGGAGACAAAGCAGTAGGCTGGCTGCTCTGGGGGAGGTTGGGGGGTGGGGGGGTGCCTGTGCAGGGGAGGAGCCTGGAGGAGGAAGTAACCAGAGGGAGGAGGAACGTTTTGATGATAAAAATGCTATATGTAACTCTATGCCAAGAGATCTGGAACACATGATATGGATAATGTTCTATAAAAATAGAAGCTGTAAAAATTTTTTTGAAAAGAATAACTAAGAAATTCACCCACCCAATTCAACACCAGCTTAGAAGGTTTTATAAAACTCTCAAGAAACAATCAGTCTTTCTTTTAAAATTGTTTCAATAAATGATAATTAAAATAAAGCCTCCCACATCTTTCCTTTAGACCTATACAGCTTTGACAGTAAAACCAGAAAAAATTAGTTACAAAAAGAGAAAGTCACATGTAACCATTTCACTCCAAAACAGACACAAAACTACTAAACTAAATAATAACAAATTGAATTGAGAAGTGATCCACAGATCTATAATACCACCAAGTGGGGTTTATGTTGCAATAAAGGAATGGATTAACATCAGCAATGTGTAAGCGTGATACAGTACATTAACAGACGAAGGAGAAAAATCAAAGAATCCATCTCAACACAGAGAGGAAAAAAAAGCATGTATTAAAATGTTCAAAATTCAATAATCATTATTTATAAAATAAACTCTCAGCAAACTGGGAGATGAAAGTAACTATCCAACTTAAACAGACAAAGCAATCGTGTTGCATAATGCTAAAACTTTAGAAGAATACTCTATAAAATAAAAAGTCTAAGAAAGGCAAGACAAGGATATCTCCCCTTAGTGCAACACTGCACTGGATGTCCAAGTCAATGCAGTAAGAGAAAGAAGTATAAAAATCAGAAAGGAAGAGGCAACCATACCTTTGCAGATAATGTAACTCAGATTTTTTAAATGCAGACTACAGATAGATAAACAGAAGTCAACAACACAGTTCTTAAAGTTGGTAGACCCAAGATCAACAACTGTTGTGTTCTTACATGCCATTTACAAAATATAATGGGAAAAAAATACTGCATTAGCAACACCAATGAAAACCAAAAGGTACTCAGAAAACAAATTAATAAAAGATATGTTAGGCTTCTATGGAGAAATTTACAGAACAGCCAGTTTGAAGAATATAAAAGATATAAACTCTTGGGTCGCGTGGGTGGTTTTGTCGGTTGAGCATCTGACTTCAGCTCAGGTCATGATCTCACGGTTGGTGGGATTGAGACCCGCGGCAGGCTCTGTGTTGAGAGCTGAGAGCCTGGAGCCTGCTTCAAATTCTGACTGTCTGTCTGTCTGTCTGTCTCTCTCTGTGACTCTCTCTCTCAAAATTAAACATTAAAAAAAATTTTTTTAAGGCAGAAACTCTTTAGAAGACAAATCATAAACCTAGATATGATGTCTGTATCATAAAGATTACAATTTCCCCCAAATTGATCCATAAATTCAATGCAATTCCAATCAATCTGATTCTCAAAGGTATACAGAAGAACAAAGGGTCAAGAATAGCCGATACAATTCTGAAAACAAACGAAGCAACAGACTTAGCAGTATCAAGATTTACTATTAAACCACAGTAATAACAACAGGGTAGTAATGACTCAAGAATAAAGGGAACAGGGAACTCAGAAGCCCATCCTCCAAGGGCTCCCCATCTTACAAAGTGTAAAAGCCAAGAACATAGCCCCAGTTACCTTTCTGACCAAACTGCCCATTGCTCCCTTCCATTCTCTCCATTCCAGCCCAATACAGCCTCTCTGCTGTTCCCCAAACAAGCCCATCACAATTCCCCCTCTCGACCACTGAACATTACTGCTTCCTCTACATGGAGCTCTCTTGCTCCCAGCTATCAACAGGGCTCTCTCCCTCACTTCCTACAAGTTTTGCTTAAATCCCATCTCCCCAGCAAGGCTTATCCTCACCATAAAAAGGTACAACTCCCTGTAACTCTCTTGTCCTCTATCCCCTATAGCATTCATCACATTCTCATAGTATCCAATGCTCAGAAGCACTAAGAACCGCCTTGTAAACTGTAATGCTCCCTCTATGTTATCTTCTTACTACAGATATTAGAAAGGAAATGAGATACAGCAGTAGACAGGAGGGAATGAGGAAGGGAGAGAAAATAAGTAAAAGAAGAGAGGCGGGAAGAAATGGGAAGAGAACGAAAGGAGAAGGAGGAGGGAGAGGAAGAGGAGGAGAAGGTCACGGGATAGGGAGAGGAGTTTCTCGAGTCTACATGGCAATGTGTGTGTTTATTATGTAATTTTGCCTCAGAGGTTTGAATGAGTTTTTTTTTTTTTTTAAATCACATTCAAGGGCACCTGGGTGGTTCAGTCAGTTAAGTGTCGAACTTTGGCTCAGGTCATGATCTCATGATACATGGGTTTGAGCCCCGCACTGGGGCTCTCTGCTAACAGTGGGGCCCGTTTCAGATCCTCTGTCCCCCTCTCTGCCCCAACCCTGCTCATTGTCCCACTCTCTAAATAAATAAATAAACTTAAAAAAAATCACATTCAAGATTATAATTACTCTTTTGGAAAACACTCATATTATGGACTTAATAGGGGGTCTTTCCTATGCCTTTAGCATTTGCCACTTGTTTTATTTCAAAAAATCAACAGGTGAGAATTTTGTATAAGAGTATAATAAATGCTGGAATAATTGTTTTATGATTAATAAACAACTGGTCTTGTATCATATCTGTGTAGGTTATTCACAAGAATGTCAGTGTACATGTCCTAGATAAACACTCCTGGTGAGATAAAGAACACTACTGCAATTTATTAAACTATTTTCAAAATCTAAAATTAATTCCTACTTCAAATATGTAACATGATTTAGGGAGGCTAATTAAAGCTCAAAGGCCTTTTAAACTTCCTCTTCCCCCACCTCCTTTTTTCTCCCCTCTTCCCTCTTTGTTCTTCTTTATCCTTCCCTCCTTTCCTCTCCTCCTTCCATCTCTCCCCATGATTCTAATTTTGCTCTTTCTTCCTCTCCCTCTTTCCTCCCTCCCTCCCTACCTCTCTCCCCATCAAGTGCTTTATTGTATCTCACCTGTGCTGCAAGTGTATCCCCAAATATTTCTTCGAGTGTCTGTAACTCTCTATTCTAAATTTCAAAGACCTATATCTTTCAGATAAAACTAAGAGAGAAACCACCAAAATAATCTTGTTTCAAAGCAACAAGGGCATATCTGTAAGCAGTCAAAGGAACTATCTCCTACCTCACACTGGAGCTTCTCTAGACATCAGAGTTTTAGGCACCATATTTCTATTTCTCTAAACTAGGAATCACCCATCCACACACCCACCCATCGACCCATACATATGGAAACGGTTTTGGAGAAATCTCTTCTACTGCTTAAGTGTTGAACAAGCTGAACATAAACAGATTCTCTCCTGGCAGTCGGTGCCAGGAGAGCATGAACAAGAGAATGTCCCCTGTCAGCACTGGTCTCCACTTACCCCACTGGCCACTCCTCTGGCCTCCGCCTCAGGACTGGGCACTTCTTACTGCGCATGCCGAGCTGCTTCCTACGTTGGTGCTGTGCTCTTCTTTTGTCTAGAATAAACTTCCCCTACCGGTCACCTACTTAGCTCCTCCCAGAAGCCGTCTTTAAGGCGCCAGAGCAGGCCAAATGCCCCACATGCCTCTGCGCACGTCTCAGCCAAAGCACTTTCAGATCAGTAAGTTTTACATCTAGTCCATCTGACTAAATTTTGCGCGGGCAGAAGTCACATTTTAGCTATCGTTTTGGACCCTTGACATGGTATTTGGCATGGGGCATGCTGCATTAATACTTAATTGAGTTTGTGATATTTTATATCTTTCCTCCAAAGTTTTTTGGCATTTTACCAGGTGACGCAGAAACAAGCCTGGAATTGTGAGCTGGAAGACAGGAGTGAAAGCTATGACTCTCCAGCCAGGAATACATCAGGTGACACCTTCCCATGGCCTTGAGAATTTCTGATGAGCCTTCTAACTGTTCTTCTGCAGGGAGCCTACTCAGGGCTACACCACTAATGGCTGTGGAGTATAATACAGTGCGAGTCTCTTTGGGGCCCAAGGTAGTTTATACTCTCCGGATGAGAAAAGAGACTAGCACAAAATAAATAAGGATTAGACATATAGGTCAACTCTACAAATGCCACTGAAGAATTCTGTTCCTTTACTCCATTATCCATCCTAAGTACTATGGCCAAATCAATCCTTCTAAAACACATGTGTAATAAAAATCCATACTACTCAATCCCATGTTATAGTCCCCCACTGCCCAAAGGAAATATCTAAACCCCTCTGTCCTCTGTCCAGGCTTTCCTTATTCTAGCACAGTCTACTTCTTCTTTTTAAGTAGTATTTAAAACCCTATTTCCATGTATAAACTCTCAGTGACAGCCAGTTTGGAATGGTTAATGCTCTGTGCATCTCTCACATGCATCCCTGTACCTCCACATAATTTCCCACTCCTTCATTCTCCTTAAATCCCATTTCTCAAAGTCCAACATCACTTCTCCTTTGTCTATAGCGCCTTCTCATATTAGCTCTTTCCACAGAGACCTCTTCCTGCTCCCAGAGTGCTCACCTCCTTTGGCACCCATGCTATCAGAAGAACTTACCTAATCAACAAACATTTACTAAGCACATCTATCTGTCTTGTGCAAGACGCACTGCTAGATTTACGAATATGGAAATAGGCAAGGCCAGAATCAGGCCTTGGGTATATTATAGTTTCCTAAGCAAAGTACCTAAAAACTTTAGAGCAGCAAAAATAGTAATATAACATTATTGCACTGGCCTGCATACGGAGCAAGAGCCCAAAGATGTCAAAAGGTGTAGCAATATGAAGATGGAGAAATTCTGTAGGATATCTCAGTCAAAATGTTATACTTTAATATTAAATTTAAAATCCTTTCATCATATAATTATAACATCTTATATCGGTTTGTATCCTACACAATCTTAAAGAATTATCAGTTTATAAAAGAATGACATGAACCCGTGGGAATGAGGGGAGGTCTAGGGGAAAAAAAGTTTTCCTACTATTTATAAAACATTATGTGTTCTATCTTACTGTTATAATTGGGTTAAATTCTCTATTCTCAGAAGTCCAATAAGTAAAACTACATTCCAACAAGAAAAGAAATGTGGCCGGACTCTCTCCAACATCTTTCACTACATTAATTTGTGTGTGCAAGGCTCCCATCGTCCCATCCATTTCCTTCCTGGGACCTGTCATAATCCGCAGTTACCTATGCTGACGGTCCCCTCCCACCGTGATGAAAGCTCCCTGTGGCCTCTGTATTCCAGGAACCTAGTGCAGCTCATGACACACAGCACTTAATAGTCACTGACTGAATGAATGCAGTTTTAGTCATAACCAATGATTAAGTTACTTTCCTTCAGAAATTTCCATCTTGAGGAGCACAAGAACAGCTGACGCACACAGAATATTTTTAAAGTGGGGGAAACTTTAATTATTAGTAGAAGGAGGCAGTATGTAATTTCCAGTGATAGGGGAAAAAGTAACTTTTTTAAAGTTTATTTATGAGAGAGCGAGCGAGCGCGCGCACGCAGACAGGCACACATGAGCAGGAAGGACAGAGGGACAGGGAGAGAGAGGATTCCAAGCAGGCTGCACAATGTCAGCAAGGATCCTGAAGTGGGGCTTGAACACAAAAGCTGGGAGATCATGACCTGATCTGGAATCAAGAGTCAGATGTCTAACCAGTGGACCCATCCAGGTGCCCCAAAAAAGGCAACTGTTAAAAGTGTTCACTCAGGAAACACAAGGGGTTACTGGGCGCTGCACTTCTGTGGCTGAGGAAGGACTCGCATAAATGCAAAAGAAGAAGGACTTAGTATTCCAGATCATTTTATTCTCTTACAATATTCCAAATCTTAAAAAAACAAAAGATTTTTTTTTACTTCTTACACTGAGTTTTCAGAATGCAAGTATTACGTGAGCTTTCAAAATGCACTATGAATATTAATAAACTCCTGTTCTTTTCATGGTGTAAAAGTGTTTTGATAACAGATTCACAATGCAGACGCATTTAGATAATTCTATCTAAATGCTTTCTGTGTTATGAACTTTTAAAAAATTTTCCAAGCTGCCATTAACCAAATCTCTTGCCAGAAATAATTTGCCTCACTCTATAGATCCTCATTTGGGAATATTTTGCTAATGTTACTTTATCATTTCCTTTCCTTAAACATACACTGTTTACTTTGGCAGACTTCACAAAGACCACGTTGAGATCCTTGCTCTCTAGCATCCTGATCTTTCTCTTGTTGGACAAGCCTTAACTTTCTTCCTTTTAAAAAGAGGGTAGCATTATAACATTCAAATAACAAGACAATTAAATTATTGCATAATACTCTGAGATGCTTTCACTATTTCATATATCTTCCCTTATTAAATTACAAGTTAAATTCTGATACAAAGGCAATGAAAATGTCCAGGAAAGTTAATGGCACATAATTTTTTTTTAAATGAGAGAAAGCACTTGTATTATAACTGTCAAATTCCCATTACAATTTTATGAAATCACCCTTCTAAGAAGAGTTACCAAGTAAATTATTACAATACAAAATTGCCTCAGTGAACAAGTTTCCTTTATCCATAAAAACATCTATCTATGAGTTTATTTATCAATAGGCATGCATGCACGCGCGCGCGCGCACACACACACACACACACACACACACACACACAATTCAATTAGCAAGCTCTCGGGCTTCTCCTCTCTACGCTGCTATCCTCAGAGCTCAGTCGTTCACTGGCAGTATGTTTGGCACTGGTGCATTAATTCATGCTGGTCACAAGGGTGCCATTCCTGGCACTGTAGTGGTAACAACCCAGCAGTACATCCTACATTAATGCAAAACAGTGCCCTGGTGGCCTAAAGGACACAGGGTTTCTCCCTAGGTGCCTCATTGCTAGAAGCAAGTGACAGTGCAGAGGCTAAGATTCCATGCGTATCTCCGATCCAAAGACTGGAAAGCTTGAGGGTTCCCATCCTGATGATACGAACTATGTAAGATCATTTTCATGATGCCAAAATAGACATACGAGCTGCTCTTAGTCAGTGATTGGAGCTGAAAAACCAGAAGCCAACATATACAAAATTTGATGAGGCTTATGAAAGTCATCTTATTAAAAATCTCTCTTGAGGTTACTAAACTAGGCCAGATTATCTAGTCACAGTCTCTGGACAGCCCTTTGAAAATCCAATGGAATGTTTCTAGCAGAGAATGCAGATTACAGTGACATTTGTATTAGGTAATTCGTAACCACCAAAGTACTTCTACTGTTCACTCTAAGAAAAATGGTTAGATTCTTCTATTTTTTTAAGTATTTAAAAAAAAAACCCTTTAATCAATTTTTTTGGTTACTTTAAAAGATAGTAAGTAAGTATGTGAGGAGGGGTGTAGAGCAACAAGGGAGGAAACGGAAAGCCACATTTCTACCATTTTCTCGTTAAATACTGCAAAGGCAATTATATACTGCTAAGAATAATAAAGGATCAACTGACACCAACATAGCTAAGGCTTTCTTTCTTTTTTGCTAAGGTTTATTTTTAAGTAATCTCTACACTCAACGTGGGGCTCAAACTCATAACCCTGAGGTCGAGTCACATACTCTACTGACTGAGCTAGCCAGGCACCCTGCTAAGGCTTTCTGTATCTTTTTGCCTGTGTGCCTGAGAGCATTCACTAGCCTTTCTTCACTGCTCCTTGTTCCTAAACGGAAATGCTAACGTGAAATCCTCCCAAACTACAAAATACTCTTGTCTAGTGTATCTTAAAAGTCATGGATGTTCCCTTGTATTTTATACAAACACCTAACTCTTATGACGGGTTCTCCCTCCTGAGCAGGAGCCTAAGGGAGAAGTCACGGTGGAGTGATTGCCTGCTCAAAAGAAACGTAGGGACAGGTTCCCACACCCAGCTCACAGGGGGAGAAAAGACCTGCCAAAAACCTGTGAAGCAAACAGCAAGTAGGGCTTCACCTGCATGGGCAAACAAAGCCCTCCCCACCCCCGCCCCAACATCTGCTAACAAATACTGCTGCTAGGGATTTCTGCTTGCACGGAGCATTATTTCTCCATACTCCACTAATGTACTTTCCATCATGTATGGTACCAACCTTTATTACTTTGTTCTTGTCTTGTTATATTTATTATATGTAAACTACCTGAAATACTTCTAGAACAAGAAGAGGCAGGAAAAAGAGGGAAGGATCCATATGGAAAACCCCTCTTTCTTTCATATCCCAAGTCTATTTAAGGAACTAACAATGTTATAGTACAGTATGTATTTAATGAGAGCTGATGTATAAATTAAACAGTACAACATTATAAAATTATTCTGTGTCTCTATTCACAGTAATGGTCCCAGTTACATTTTTAAAAGACAGTGTCTACAATAAACAAAATGGAGGGAAAACTACCTTTTTATGTCACACTATTTCAGATCTAGCAGCTGATACTCAGCTCAATGTGGCTTGGCAAGTTCCTTAAAGGCTTTCCAACACTTGGCATCAGCCACCAGACAGCAGGGCCCTTTATATTCAGCACTGCTGCAAAATGTCTCACTCACCAGTACTCAAAGGAGGTCACAGTTTTCCCAGCAAAGGGAAAATAAAATTGGAGCAGACACTTATTTGGTAGAATGCTGTTATCAGCGAGTATTTATCTTCCATACTCTTCCCACACCACAGTCCTACTCCAGAAAGCTAGCTTTTTCTTTCCTTTAATCAAAACACAGTGAAGACTTTAATCATCAGCACTGCATCTGACCCCAACCCCCTTATCCCTAAATAAGAAAAAGAAATCTGATGGCTAAAGCCAACAGAAAAATAAACTTAAAATGTTTCTGTGCTTTTTTTTAATAGTCTATTTAAAGTTAGGATGTCAAAGATAGCTACATATTTTGCAATATGAATTAACTTTGATTCTTAACAATTAAAAGTAACTTCTCCTAGGGCGCCTGGGTGGTTCAGCCGGTTAAGTGTCCAGTTTTGACTCAGGTTATGATCTCATGATTGGTGAGTTAGAGCCCTGAATCAGGCTCTGTACTGACAGTGTGCGTTCATGCTCTCTCTCAAAATAAATAAACTGAAAAAATAAAAAAATAAAAGGAACTTCTCCTAATGAAGTAAACTCATATAACAGGATATAAAAGAGAGAGGAGATACTGGAACTTAAGACTTATCAGGCACTGTAAACCTAAAAGATACTATTTATTCAATATAAGAATGGCATTATCCCCTCATTAGGGAAAGGATGTTTCTGTAAAACATCACCTGAAAATGTAGCCCCTAAAAGTAAAGCCCAGAGATCCCCAATAAATACCCAGTCTTCCAACTATTTTAATGTGCACAGTAGTTATGTGATCACTTAATGATAATCACATACAATCAGCATCTGGTCACTGCCAAAGAATTTGACTTTAAAATTATGAATGTTCACCTTTTGAAAAAAAAAATGTTTTAATGTTTATTTTGACAGAGTGTGTGAGTGGAAGAGGGGCAGAGAGAGAGAGAGAGAGACAGAGACAGAGACAGAGACACACGCAAGGAATGTGTGTGTGCTGCATTCTACAGTACAGAAGGCCCAAAGCGCCCTGGTCCTCAGAGACCGTACATTGTAAATGGGAAGGAGACAGGCACAATGTGGCCAAAGAGTTGAGCAGGGGCTAGAACATGTAAGCCTTTCAACAGTGGGACAGGGCTTGAATTTTATTCCAAATACCTACAGCATTTGAAGCAAGGGAATTCCTATGTCTAATTTATTTATATTTTGAAAAGATCACTTCACTTATTCTCTGGATAGTATGTTACGAAGGAGTTAAGAGCAGACACAGGAAGAATAGCTAGAAGACTATTTTGTGAGTCTAGATGAGAGAATAGCATGTCTTAGGCTGGTGGCAGTGGAGACACCAAGAAAATGTCAGGCACGTTAGTGAGAAAAGAGCTAAGACCAGAAACCTCATTTGGGAGACATCCACATGGAGGTGGTACCTAAAGCCAAGAAAATGAGTGAGAGCACCTAGCTGTGGGTCTGAGAGTCTAGATATGGAAAAAGGGACAGAACTCAACTTCAGCTGTGACATTCTCAGGTTCTTGGGTGGGAGGGATCAATATGCAAAAAGGTTTAGAGACAGAAAGATTCTGTCAGGGGATCTGCCTTCATTATCAAGCATCAGAAGCAGTAGCTCAGGCAACTTCTGCATGCCACCATGCTTTCAGCAGGCCAGTGCATGCAGCACATCTTTTAATGATAGTTCTCCTACCAACAGGTAAAGAGAGAAAATTAAATTTTGTTTATTTTAGTGATAAAAGCAACACACACCTACCTTCTCTCCACCCCCCCACCCCTTGGGAATTTAATAAATTTAACTTAATCAAACTAACCTATTCATATTTTCTCCTCAAGACTTTTTTAAAAAGAATTCTCTGAGTTTAACAAAATTCGCTGAAAACAAATAATGAGGTTATAAAATACTATTTGAATCAAATTATCATCTGAATAAATATCAGTTTTTCTAATTAGTAATCACACCTACAAATCTGATTAATGTCACAATTTGAAGTAACAATAAATGAAGAAATCACACCATCTATTTTACATTCAGTGATTTCCACTTAAAACAATTTTCCTGTTTTATAATGCTAACAAAGGTGGGGGAGAAATATGTGAGTCATTGGCTTTCTCTTGATCAGGCTGGGTCATTTACTCAGAGCAAGAGACTCGTTCAGATATGCCACTTTTTCTCCAAATGGGTCTGACAAAGTCTTATTTACTAATTTTAAACATATATCAGAACTGGAAACTACCCAAACTCCCATCAACAGCAGTAGGATGGCCAATTAAACTGAGGTATAATCACACAATGAAATCCCATACAGCAATCAGACTGACATACATCTGCACACAGCAACTTCAATGGCTATCACAAACAACGCTGAAGAGAAGACGCACCAAAGAATATATACTAGATGATCCTATTTACGTAAAATATAAAAAACATTAAACTAAGCTGTTAGAATAGTGCTGATGCTTGGGACAAGAAAGGTGAGTGAGGGAGGTCTTAGGGTGCTGGGGACATTTGATTTCTTGACCTGAGTGCAGGTTACATAAATGTGCTCAATTTAGAAATACTTATTCATAAGCACTACGATAAATGTACATTTTGTATTGTATATTATACTTCAATAAAGTTAAGCATATGCAATAAAAATAAAGCGAATGCTAACATTTTGAAGCATAAAGAATTTTAGGTTAAATATGAGCTGTAAAAGCATTAGTATTTATCTTATTATCTGTGATAAACATAACAGTGGCTTCCCAAAGATGCTCCTGTCCTAACCCCCAAAATCTGTGAACAGGTTATGCTACACAGCAAGGGAGAATTAAGGCTGCAGATGGATTAACGTTGCTAATCAACTGACCTTGAAATAGAGAGATTATTGTAGATTAGCCAGTGGGCCCAATGTAATTACAAAGTCTTTAAATGTGTAACAGAAGAGTCAGTGTCAAGAGCTATAGGACATGAAAAGGACTCAAATAGTCATTGCTGGCTTTGAAAATAGAAGAGGGACACAAGCTAAGGGAAGCTGGAAAAGGCAAAGAGATTCTTCCCCTAAAGTGCCTAGAAAGTGGTGCGGGCCTGCCAACATCTTGATTTTAGCCTGGTAAGGCCCATTTCATACTTCTGATGTCCAGAACAAAAAACATAATAAATTTGTTAGGTGACAAATCATCATCAGCTTTGTGGTGATTTGTCTCAGTAGTAATAAGAAACTAATATTCTTCTCTTTATTCTTTTTCAGAATTTTACATATTTATATACAAAATGAAAATTTTAAACAATGCATATATTTTAGAGAAAATACATAATAGAAAAATGTGTTATAACCCTAATGGTAGCCTGCTATTAGGTGCTAATATAAGGCTCCATCTCCCCCATATTTTTGAAGGTTATCTTTACATCCTCCAATAATCAAAGCACACATTCATTACTTCTTATATCCATTCATGCAATACATATTTTCCATTTCCATCAAAACCCAAGTTCTCAAACCCATTTAATCATGGAATCAAGACAATTATTTTCACAAAATCAATTTCTCAATTTCCCTGAAATAATGTCTAATGAATTTTGACTTTATCCTTCACCTCCTAAATTTAGTGAACTAACATTAATATATGAATTTTTTAAGGGGAAGAAAGAGATCATTCCATCCGAATTCAATAATATTTGAAAGCAAAATGATGAGGAAAAAATCAATTTGGAGACATCAGCAAATAGCAATATGACTTCTAGCTTATAATTTGTCCTCATGAAAACCAGGCCATTCCAAAGTTAAGGAAGAGTCAAATGGTATTCTGTAAAGAATCTACAGACTAGAATTTCTAAAATCAAATTTCCAAGGAAGCCTGCTGTAAATGATCGACTGTACACACTTGTTAATAAGATACGTGAATAAACATTTATCGAAACTTATTTCAAGACAGCCCTACCTTTTCTTCTAGTGAGAGCGGCTTTAAGCAGCTAGGTATAAGATCACACCCACAGGGAAGTAGCAAGAAAGGAGACAAAGAATATGACATCATATGACTTTTATTATTATTAGATTTTAATCAACTACTTAAATGAAAGAACATCCAGCTGGGAGAAAATTTTCCAACAGAGGCACACGCGGATGGAGTTGGCCTAAAATTCAACGGTACCTTATGTAAGTTTAGGACTTCCCAAAGAACTACTAGAGTGGATTTTCACTGGTAAGAGGAGGCATCAAAATGTGACTGGCAAAAGGAACAGCACTATGTTGGCTATCCACAACATTAGTGTTTGGAGATGGATGGCAATTAGAATCTCCATGAGGGGTGCTTTTTAACTCAGACAAGTGCTCCCGACGAAAGTACAGATGTTCTAAGGAAACACTGTTACCAATCAGCACTTGTCCTGTGTATCAGATAGGTAAGGAGGAAGAAGGGAAGGATGGCTCCTGCCGCAGCTCTACGCTAACCAGGAATGTTCACTTTAATTCTGGATGTCACACTTAAATAAGGGTAGTAATCGGGGCAGCTGGGTGGCTCAGTCAGTTAAGTGTCTGGCTTCAGCTCAGGTCGTGATCTCACAGTTCATGGGTTTGAGCCCCACATCAGGCTCCGTGCTGACAGCTCACAGCCTGCAATCTGCTTCAGATTCTGTGTCTCCCTCTCTCTCCGACCTTCCCCTGCTCATGCTGTCTCTGTCTCTCAAAAATTAAAAAAAAAAGGGGGGGTAGTAATCAAACTGGAACACACGTAGAAAAGAATGACAAAAAAACTTACAACCAGCCAACATGACAACAATTGATGGAAGCAAAGATATTTAACTAAGAAATGAGACAACTTGGGGAAGAGAATAAATAGTCTTTCCTGCACTAGCAATACTCAAGTACACCTGTCAAGAAACCCGTTTTGCTTGGCATGGTGTTTTAGGATCACTGTTGG
This sequence comes from Suricata suricatta, assembly GCF_006229205.1. Classification (NCBI taxonomy): domain Eukaryota; kingdom Metazoa; phylum Chordata; class Mammalia; order Carnivora; family Herpestidae; genus Suricata; species Suricata suricatta. The sequence continues at coordinate 77,325,811 of NC_043713.1, read as the reverse complement.
GATGGTATATGCTATCCTCAATTGTGGCAAATATACAATGATCAAAATGTGGCAACACATCGGCCAATACTTCATGGCACACAAGGGAACTCCAGCATACTGGCCAAGCAGCACTGGTACACACATTACAAAAAATACACTTCCATTCAGTACAGACTCTCTAATTGGGCATACTGAAAGGTGAAGGGAATGGGATGACCTTTAACGATGCCTTCCATTCTGAGATTCTAATGATTCCATATCCCAATTTCCAGATAAGCCACACCTATTTAAAAATATCGCACAAGGACTGATTACTCAGAAGCAGATAGAATACTGAAAGGCAAAAGTGCATCAAAATATAAGGGGAAGATGTACTGACACATGGTAAAGAAAAGTATCTTGAAGATACCATTCTGAGATTCACATGTATATTGCTAGTAAAGCCATAAATGCATGAATTCCTAAATCAGTCCCCCGAACCAAACTTTTCTGCTCTCCCTTTGTTACCAGAATTACTATTTGAAAGCAGAACTCACATAAGCACCTATTTATAAAAGCAGCAATATAACAGAGATGAATAAACACAAATTTATTCTCCCTGGAAAGAAAACGTGAGGCTAATAGCCTTCAAAAGCAGCATCCTGCCAGCCTCAAGTATCAGCCTATTAGTTGGAATGAAAAAAAAAATCAATATTGTTTGAATAGAAATAGTTATAGAAAGAAAATTTTCCCTGGGTACGATGCCATTAGACTGTTTACATCTCGAGGGCTGGAGTCTCCATTCAGTTCTTCCGAGGATAAAGGGCCGCATTCACCCACTGTTAGCCGATGTTCATCTTGAACAATATACTCACACAACGTAAACTTTTAAATTTCTTATTCAGTAACACTTAACTTCTGTGCCGGGGGTCATCACTGGTAAGAGTTCCTAGAAATATTCTTTCTCTGGTTTCCTTTGTCAGTTACCCTGTTAGAACTACCATCTTAAAACTCAATAGATAGTTCTATCCCTCTACCCATTTAATCATTATAGGCTGAATCCCCTCTGCATCAATTAAGCACACAATGGAGTGCAGTACATAAAAACCACAATAAGCAATACAGAAAAAAGGATTAAAGCCATGAAAAATGTATTATTAATTTATTCTACGCAATGCATTTGTAATTCTTCCACTTTCAGTCAAGATCACAGTACAGTTTAATAGTCTGGTTCAGGGACCAATTAATCCTTTTATATTTAAATCAATCACTGACTCCTCTCCAAATAATTTAGCTTCTACATGCTGCCTCCCATTTGATGTCTTTAGGGAAAGAGCACAGTTAACACTATGTGGCACATTCATCATGTTTGGTAATAGAAAAAGAAATGCAGTATCAGAGAAATCTCATATGGAAAGGAGAACATGCTCTAAAACATGTTAGCATAATCACAGTATGTGCCATCTTTTTCTTAATTAAAACAGGCAAGTTAAACCTGGAGCCAAGAGTACGCCCTTCATCCAGCCTTTCACAGTATGTGTGCATGCATGTATGTACTTATTTTGATTATGTATAAAATATATATCCAAGAATAAAACCGTTTTATACACCCCTTCCCCTCTGCTGGGTCAGGTTCCCCTCTCTTATTCTAACCAACAGCAGGATGACTCCATGATGCTCAGTCTGTGGGAAAGGGGGAAAGTAACATAAAAGCGAATATTTTACTCAAACTGGCATGTGTCTGGCACCTTGCCACAAAGCTGTGTCCTTCACTTTGCATAACTACGAAGCCTAATGAAGAGGGTTAATTCAACGCAACAGTCAGGTGTCGGCTACGGATTCTTACCGCTGCATGGAGAGCAGATGTCCGTGTTTTAGGAATATTTTCTCTAAACAAAGAAGTCAAGAAAGCATGGAGAGTTCACATGACTAAGAATGACAACACTGTACTAAAACTACTCCTGACTGTGGCCCACACTGAGAGAAGGAGGTCCCCCTTTTCTTTCCTGGATCTTAGTCACCACAAGAATAAGTCACCTTTGTATTCTAATGGCCACCCATGGATTACAAATGCTGAATTTAGCTTCAGAAATTTCAAAGCAAACATAAGCACTTTTCAAATGGATACAAGTTAAGTGTTTTTAAAAATCTTAACTGGCTAACTTTGTATGTAGATCTAGCACTAAAGAAAAGTGGAGTCTGTATCTTGGCATAACTCAAATGCACTGCTGACTCAGGAGCTCTGCCAGTTCAAACAATTCCAAAGGGAGGAAAGCACACAGTGAATGTTAACTCTGTGTTCACTTCATAGTGACGAGACCGATCCAATGGTAAAAGGTTACTATCAGCTCTGTCGTACTAGTGAGAAGTAATCCATTATAGGCAGTAATCCAAGCTCCTAGACACACACAACATCTAAAAACTGAAATCTGGGGTGGCTCAGGGAGTTAAGTGCCCAATTCATGATTTCGGCTCAAGTCATAATCTTTCCGTTTGTGAGTCTGAGCCCCACATTGGGCTCTGTGCTGATAGCACTGAGCCTGCTTGGGATTCTCTTTCTCTCGCTGTCCCTCTCTTTTAATAAATAAACTTTAAAAAAAAAAAAGGAAATTAAAAAGGCTCATTACATTCACTGTCACACGGAAGGAATACTTCTCTGGGTGCTGGAATTGTGACAGTCTGGCTGACTGATAACTATGACCTACAAATAATCATTAGGTCAAAAAACACTGAGTACTACTTCTTTAATCCCCAGAACAGTCATCTCAGAGAAACATTTAGAAAGAATATAAGTCTTTTGTCTGTTTTTGTGTCTCAGAATAGAACGCTATTAATCATGATCAAACAATTGAACCACACTCATCACCAAAAACACCTTGTCCAGAAAATAAATCACACCAGTAACAAGCGACCATCAACAGAATGTGTTTGCCTGGTGTTGATTTCACAGTGACTGGGCTAAGTTTGTGTGGATTCATTCACTCTCCGTTATCTCATTTCCCTTTGCTAATAAGCAAGAATTAAAAGTGTCACACATAGGCACAGAGCTGGTAAGAGACCCTATAGATCACTACAAAACTACAATATACACAAATAAATCCCAGCATTTGAAGACAAGGGGGCAGGGCAATTTTCCTGTATGTTTTTGGGTAAAATGTACTCTAATATTTAAGTGACTTTACCTTTCAGATGGTGAATCCTAAGAGGGAAAATGCTACATGCTCTTTCTCGGTTCAGTTTAGGACAGTACAGTGTTCAAAACAAGATCAAAAAAAAGCCTGACACAGTCTTTTTGAACACTAGTGTAATCTTTCCTTTCCTTCTCTTCTCTGCTTTTAATCTAGCTGTCCCAGTTCTGGGCCCAGGTAGCACTGATTCCTCCTGGCTGAGACAAGAAAAAAAAGGCTCACCACATCCCTAAAGTGCTCCCCTCTCAGGCTCAGGGCTCATCTGAGTTGCTCTAGACAACTCTTTCCCATCATCCTGCAGCACACACTGTACTCAATTGCTGAACGAGGATCTCAGGTGCTTCTTAAGAACTCCCGCCTGGGAAGTCTGTCCGTCCTTCTTTAGGGTTTGTGGATTTGTGAACTAACCTGCTCTTGGGTCTATGGACAATCAGTACTGAAAACTGTGGTATGACACAACATGCATCACAGCTCATTTGACAAAGGTTTGTATGAAAGGAAAACATTCTTTTATAAATCTACATTTAGTGTAATTTAATCAACATTAGGCACAAGATTTTCAAATATATAACACACTAAGGATTGATTTTCAACAGAATCCAATTGAAAGTGCTATTATGTTAGCAGCCATCGTCAAACAAGTTATAAGCAAAAAGAGAAATGAAGAATATTAATGCAACAAAAAAGTTTTAAACTAGCTTTTCAAATTACCAATAACAAAGTGTATGTTAAGTACATACTAAGAAATTAATAAAAATTAGGTAGGGGTGCCTGGGTGGCTCAGTCGGTTATCCACCTGACTCCTGATTTCGGCTCATGTCATGACCTCACATGAGTTCGAGTCTCACATCAGGTTCTGCACTGAATGCACAGAGCCTGCTTGGAATTCTCTCTCTCTGTCTCTCTCTCTCTCTCTCTCTCTCTCTTCTCTGTCCCTATCCTGCTAGCAATCTTTGTCTCTCTCAAAATAAACTTTTTTAAAAATTAAAAAACAGTAATAAAAATTAGGCAAATAAGTGGTGAAATTTCTAACATAATATAGAAAACGTCTTTGGGAAAAGGACTAATATTTAGAAAAGGAAAAACAGGTTTATAAAGCATCTTATTTGTAAAGTCAATATTAAAATTTAGTTTTATTATTCTCTATATATTCTTTAACATACTATGTCTAAATAAAATATGACAGACTAGTTTATATTCACTGACAAAAAGGAAAGATTTCTTGATTATCCTTTTATTCAAAAGTTAAATCTGTTCATTTTAAATAGTCATTGTAAAAAAACAAAAGCAAATACAAACATGCTGTGAGTATCAACACGAAAGGCACTGGAATGCCCCTTTACTGATCAAGTTGGAAAAAAAATCACATATGCACACAAAATAGTTAACAATGTGATGTAAAATCCAAAGCCAAATGGATATAAATAATGCTACCTTTCCAAAAAATAGCTAGAATAGCCATTTAAAAGACATTTTGGATAATTAATTGCTTTATCTTTTGTACTGTTATTTTCTTTGCTAAATGGAATGAAACACAACTCCAATAGTACTTGTGTGTATATAAAGCAATTAAGACATATGTAGTAAAACATGAAAATATAACTAAACAGTCTAATTCATAAAGGAAATTTTAACAGCAGTAGATTTCAATATAGTGTTTTTCATTTCCAGCTTTATACAATTACTTTCTTTACTCAACACCCAAATAGGACATTTACTCAATTTAAGCACCTGACAAGAAAATAAAAAATTAGAGACAAAAATATCAAGTTAGCTGCTTAATAGATTTATACAACAATGTTATTGATGGCAAGAAAATGCTATTGCTTTTGTTTTGTTTTACTCTGGCTCACTCACTTGCTCTATCTCTCTCTCACTTTCTCTCTCTCAAAAAAACAAACAAGCAAACAAAACAAACATTTTTAAAAAAAGATTCTTTCCTACAGCATTTACTGAATGTGTTTTTATTCAGGTTAGTGTTTATTTGGTCTTATGAAAAACTTCCAATTAGAGGTATATTACTTTTCACTGCTCCATTAAAAACCCCATATACTGGGTTTTTATTGTCCAAACAATCTGGAACACAAATTGAGAAGAGAACAAATAAATCCATGACTATCACTGGTCACAAAGGGGAAGGAAACCGGTGCTAGTCCCCAATCTGGGAACTGAGAGCTGGAATGTGGCAGCAGACCCTCAGAAGCATCTGTATACCCCAGTGGGCTGAGCCAGGGGTGGGAACTTGCAGAAAGAGTGAGTTCTAATCTCTCCTGAGTCAGCACCTATTACAACTTGTAACTTTTGCATCTGATCTTGTCAGGAACCAGGGCTGGGGTGAGGCATGGTGTGTGTGAGTGCATGAGAGAGAGTGTGTGTGTGTGAGTGTGTGTGAGTGTGTGAGTGTGTGTGTGTGTGTGTGTGTCAGAGAGAGAGAAAGAGAAGAGAGAGAGAGAGAGAGAGAGAGAGAGTGTGTGTGTGTGTGTGTGTGGAGGGGCAGGGAGATGAGGTATAAGGAAAAGAGAAGAAAAATATTAAAAGGCCTGGTGCAATATCTCAGAGTTTAGTGATAAAAATCTAGAAGAGGACAGTAAAAATGGAAAGGAAATCCATTTTATAGGTAGACAAAACAAGTGCACCTTGTAATGCCATCTGGGAACATCCTTCAATTGGCAATGTTTAAGAGATAAACTAATCTATACATCGGAATAAAGTTTTATCTTTTTAAATACCCAGAAAAGCACAGAAAAAAAAGCGAAGTTATCCACATCTTGCAGTCTCTCCCTATCTATGCCTTTTACCTGGGAGGTAGGTCAGTGCCTCAAGTTAGACAGTCATTACTACCAATGATTTCTATTTTTTAAATCACTGTGTCTTTAAATAGTTTTTTAAAACCGAGGAGACACAATGATATTCTAATATTCTTGCATTGTTTCTACTTAAACCTTGTTCCCAAGGAAACAGCTAACGACTCAATATCAGATCCTGCATAATTACTGGCTACAAAGGAAGGCTACAATGAGACATTTGCTCCTTGGCAAAATGAAAGTGACCCACTTGTTTTCTGCCTTAATATCCAACAAAAGTCTCTGATTTTCATATAGGGACCAGCACTTTCCATTATACATCTGCTAACAAAAACAGGCTATACTACTTAACATGTTTTCCCCTAAAGAATGTTACTATTTTCAGTGGCATTCTATCCTAGATTAAAACAAAGACACAACTAAAACCACCTTTATTTTTAGGCACTTAGCAACTGCCTGTTTTGGAAGAAGCTCAGCTTTGAAGTCATTCCGGTGAAAGCACAAGAGAAGATAATTGCTCGTAAACTATCATAGAAGAGCATATTTCCCATAACCAAAAGATTTGAAGTTAAAATGAATTCAGTTTAAAATTTTATATTTTATATTAAAAAGAAAAGAACAAATCTAGAATATACTACATAATTTCTATAACATTAACTACAAATCATCTACCTTTTAAAAATCAGTCTTTTTTCTAAAGAAAACACTTGGGGCGCCTGGGTGATTCAGTCTGTGGACTCTTTTTTATTTTGTTGTTTATTTTTCTCTTTTCAAAGTTTATTGCACACACAGAGGAGGAGGAGATAGAGGGAAAGAGAGAATCCCAAGCAGGCTCCATGCTGTCAGTGCAGAGCCTGAAGAGGGGCTTGATCTCACGAAGTGTGAGGTCACAACCTGAGCTGAAATCAAGGGTCGGATGCATAACTGATTGAGACACCCTCACCTGGACTCTTGATTTGGGCTCAGGTCATGATCTCACAGTTGATGAGTTAGAGCCCCACACTGGGCTCCACCTGACACTGTGGAGCCTGCTTACAACTCTGTCTCTCCCTCTCTCCTTCTACCTTGCTCCTACTCTTGCTCTCTTGTGTGCGTGCACACTCTCTCAAAAATAAACTTAAAAAGGAAAAAGCACTTAAAGTGCTGGCATAGCAAAAGAAACAGTGATACATGAATTAATTGCAGAGTTAGAAAAAAGTGAAATATGGAGTGTTCTCTGCCATAATCACTGTCAAATAAATGCTTTCTGTTAAAGATTTACAAATATTCAAAGCAGACAATAAGTACTAGATCTAAAAATATAACATGCACAGGCATTTTGCCCCAAATATTCAAATGATAAAGGAATGGCTGGCCAACTGAAAACTTAGTCTCATTTACCACTATATTTTACAAACTAAAATCAACATCGATTAAGAAATACCTGGGCCCCTAACCAACAGGGGACATGGGAAGAAGAAAGGGCGGGGGGAGAATTAGGGAGAGGGAGGGAGGCAAATCATGAGAGACTCTGGAATACTGAAAACAAACTGAGGCCTGAAGAGGGAGAGGGGAAGGGGAAAGGGGGTGATGGTCATGGAGAGGGGCACTTGTGGGGAAGGGCACTGGGTATTATATGGAAACCAACTTGGTAATAAACTATTTAATTAATAAAAAAAAGAAAAAAAAAAGAAAAATTACCTGAGGAACAAAATTCTAGGACAGGGTTTTTCAAATGGTTAAGGGTCATAAAATCAGTTTAGTGGATTCCAATCAGTATTTTTTTAATTAAACAAAAATGTATAAAATAGAAAACACATAGAATTGCAGGCTTGTTTTAAGAAAGAAGAGACATGAACACACACAAACCGGGTTGCAATGTTAAGATCCATTTCTTTGAATGCAGTCAAGAAAATTTTGAAAGTTGTCTGAAAGATCAAGTATTGTAGTAAATCCCACTTTCATATCCTGTTAACATGAACATTTTTCAATATATTGGCCTTTTAAAATGTTGTTAAAGCCCCAAACCATAACTCACAACGACACTCTTCCAGGAAGGACTTCATGGAAGGATAAATTTGGACTCTGAGAGTCCCCTTAGCCCCACGTGACACAAGGTCGGCGTGCAGCTCTCCCAGTGCGGGCCCTCAGCAGGCCAGGCCAGTGCATGCATTCAGAAACTCACTGAGAAGGTACAAGAGATCTGAAAAAACTGAAATGATAATTTCACCAAAACTGTTTTGGGTAAGTCTTCAGACTATAAAATTATCTGTGCACACACAGAACAGGCACCATCGATACCACAGCTCTCTGTAAAAATAAATGCATCTACTGAATGGGAAATGAAGAATGAACACTACGGAGACATTCTAACAGCCAGGGGCAGGAAGCAAAGCCCAGCTAATACAAAAGCAGTAAAATGAACTACAGCTGTCTCCCCATGAATTAAATGCACATACTACTTAGAAGAAAATACTAATTCTTTTTTTTATTGAACAGTTATGCAAACTCCATTTATAGATAATCTAGATTCACTTGTCCAGGTTCATAGTTCAAGAAACATAAATTCTTCAAACTTAATAGAAATGCTCGTTTTTCAGATATCTAACAATATACTTCAAAAATGTACGTTGTACAAAACTATAAGCATAAAGTACACACAAAAATAAAGTTAGGAAGCCAATGTTTTATAAGTCGAATCCTAAGGAAATGGGTTGTCTGTAGATTCTGTATCACTAGCAATTCCAACAGAATTAAAATTTAAAAAATATTACATAACATCTTAACATCTAGCAATAGAAGACACATCCCTCAAAAAATTAAAAATAGAACTACCATATGATCCAGCTTTTCCACTTCAGCAAGTGTATCCAAAGAACATGAAAATGCTAATTCAAAAAGATATATCCACCCCAAGTTCACTGCAGTATTATTTACAATAGGCTAGATATGGAAACAACTTAACGATCTATCACTGAACAGGTAAAGAAGATGTATATGGACACACACACACACACACACACACACACACACATCAATACACACATCCACATCTATGTACGGTGATGGACCTGTATTTATGCTAAATAAAATACATCAGATGGAGAAAGACTACATGATTTCACTTATATGGGGAATCTGAAAAACAAAAATGCATAGATACAACAGACTGGCAGTTACTAGAGGGAAAGGAGGTGAAGAGGCTCAACTGTATGGTAATGGATGGTAACTAGACTTATGATGGTAATTACTTCATAGTGCGCAGAAATACCGAATTACACTGAATTATAATGGTGCACACCTGAAATACATAATTTTACCTCAATTAAAATAAACCATTTTGCCAAGTTAAAATAATACAATGCACTTTAGTATTTTATTTAAACTGTTTTTTAAAACTAGAACTAATTTTTTTAATTTTTTAAAATATTTTATTTATTTTTGATGCAGAGAGAGACAGAGCATGAGAGAGGGAGAAGCAGAGAGAGAAGGAGACACAGAACCGAAAACAGGCTCCAGACTCTGAGCTCTGAGCTAGCTGTCTGCACAGAGCCTGACGTGGGGCTCGAACCCACGAACGTGAGGTCTGACCTGAGCCGGTCGGAGGCTTAACCGACTGAGCCACCCAGGCGCCCCTAAAAATACATTTTTACTCTCCTCATAAGGAAAGTAAATAGTCTGTCCAGTCTCTTTTAAAATCACACAGGAGGGGCACATGGGTGGCTCAGTCGGTTAAGCGTCAGACTTGGGCTCAGGTCATGATCTCGTGGATTGAGTTCAAGCCCTGAGTCAGGCTCTGTGCTGAAAGCTCAGAGCCTGGAGCCTGCTTTGGATTCTGTGTTTCCCTCCCTCTTTGCCCCTCCATTGCTCATGCTCTGTCTCTGTCTCTCAATAATAAACGTTAAAAAAAATTATTTTAATCACACAGGAGGGGCATCTAGGTGGCACAGTTGGTTAACTGTCCCCTTCATGATCTTACAGTTCATGAGTTTGAGCCCTGCATAGGGTTCTGCACTGACTGAGCAAAGCCTGCTTGAGGTTCCCTCTCTCCCTCTCTCTGCCTCTTTTGCGACCCTGCCCCCCCACCCAAACCCGGGGAATGCACGGACACGCGTTCTCTCAAAAATAGATACATTCTTTAAATGTTTTTTAAAAATTAAAAAAAATCACACATGAAAAATTATTTCTAATTAGCCTAGATATTAACTCTGTTACTGAGAAGCAAAAGTTGACTACAGGGTCATCTGCAAAGAGTAATGATAAATTGCAACCAATTATTACATTAAGAGAGATAGCTACTGAGCAGCCACAGTAGTTGATAGGAAGACATGGAATAAGGTGAACCAGAGCCACAGAGATGTGCACGTTATGAAATCACAGGCCAAAGAACTTCAATCAAATTCTAGCCTGACCCTCAATTTAACAGCAGCTGTAGCCAACTAGTTTTCAGTTTTTGAAGTTCAAAATACATCATGTGCCTAACTACCAAAAATATACTTCATAAAGCTAAGAAGCAGAGAGTGTGTTGGGCTAAACGACTTGCACAATACTAAGGGGTCCTTTGGGGGCAAGGACAAGAATTCAAAGCTGGGAATGACTTGCCTTGTGTTCCCTCAGAGATGGCCTGATACAGAGGACAGACAGACAAAAAGGATGATGAAGGTCATTAGTAAATACAAAGGCTGAGAGGGAGCATTGTTTTAGGTCTTATGAAGTGGGTCTTACTGGGTCAAAAACTCAATTTTGGATGCCTGAAGGCATGTGCTTGGTTCTGCAGAAGACAGAGCCTAAAAGCATTAACTAATGGGGAAACTGCTCTAAGATGTTACTGAGCTATACTCTAGAAATTAATTCTTCATCACCCTCTGAGAAAAATGTCTTGGTGTCATTCTAAAAGGGTGTTAAATCAATTGTGATCTTTGTGGGGAAAAAGCTGGAAAGCATCATTCACTCTTAAATGTCAGCCAGTTAAGAACAAAACTCACCAGTCATGTGTTGGACTCCGGTCCGCATTACACAGTCTGACAAGTGAGACCAATCTAATCTTGTTTTGCTTAAGCTACTATTACAACCTGCTTACACACTCAGTCTCTGAGACACGCCCATAAGCCTGGACAAGGGAGGGGTGAACAGGGTACTGGGTGCACAGGAGAAGTTAAGCAAGCATGAAAATTAATAAGGAAGAATTTACAAGAATAATTTATAAGTGAAAATTTGAGAGTTTAATGTATTTTGGTTAAATGAGGTCATCAAATACATTTCAATGAAACAATGGGCAATGTAGTAATGTGAGGTAAGCCTTACTATTACTATCTTGCACAAAGCACCGAAGAAGCCTGACATTTTCTAGAAAATAAAATATATAATCCATTATTCCATTTATTATGCAAATATCTATCTTTCTGAAAGATTTACAGAAAACATTTTCTCCATGTGTCAGGCACTATGTGAGAACTATCAAGAAATCTATAATACTAATCTTAGAGTTTCTTATTAAAGAGTAAAACTTCTTTTTTTATTGGGTGACTTCTAAATTCCTAGAAGGATGTCACATAACTAGGGAGTTACCAACATGAATAAAACATAATCCCTATCCTCAAGGAACTTATATTCTAGGAGATAATTTTAAATATGGCTATAGAGAGAAGTATAATAGAGACTACAAATAAAAGAGGGTACAGAGGAAAAGTATAGGTTTCTACAAAATTTCAGAAGAGATGATTCTAGCTGTGAGAAGGAAGAGGCTCTGTGGATGACACAGGACTAAAGGTGGGCCTGGGAGGATTTTCAGGATTCTGATAACCTGAGACTGAAAGGTTAGGAAGGAAGACATTGCAGGAAAGAAAATGCAAATAAGCAGCGAACTAACATTTACTGAATGCTTACTTTATACACTAAATGCTTTACATATATTAAGTCCCTAAATTCTCACAGTAACTCTGAAGTAGGCATTAATGTTATTTTCTCTGCTCTGAAGCGGTAAGAAAATAAAGACCCAAACAGCTGAAGTAACTTGCCTGTCTGTCATGGGAAGAGCCATGTTTCAAATTCAGATCAGGCTGAGGAAAGGTCATTCTCAAAGCACTGAACTTTATAACCTTAACTGAACTGGCATGAAAAAGATACATGTACTCTGATAACTGTTGGCAAAGGCTTTCACCAGCTCACTAAAGCTCTTTTTCCTTTATAATGTTCCTTAGAGGGATGTGAGTATTCTCATTTTGATGATAACACAAACTCAAGGAGGGTCAGAGAGGCAAAGGCAGAGCAGAGAACCAAACTTCACCTTTGGCCCCCAGGTCCAGTGCTTTGTCACACCCATCTCTTCTTTTACTTTAGAAAGGTTGTTGACCAGTTGTGTTCCAGGAAGCCCAAGGGTTTCTCAGTGATGCCCCACAGTGTACCAGAGAAGGGTTTCCCATCCTTACCCTCCATCACATGTCAAAGCAAATGGTAATCAGCCACAGATTTCATTTGAAAAACAGAGTTCTACAACTAAAAGAAATTTAACAAACATTTTGCGCGCACGCACACACACACACACACACACACACTCTCCAAATAAAATCTTGGGTCCACTAACCTTGTCCTGTTAAAACCATTAACCATTTCCTGTTATATTTTCTGGTACTCTAGACTCTGGTATCCAAATTCTACTCCAGACAATATCAAATCGCATTTGTCATCTGATCAGTCTTTCCCTTGGTTTAATATATGCAAAATCTTCAATAAAAACCAACCCATATTCCTAATAAAATCCAATCTAAGAAGGCAACAAACAACAGCAAGAACGCTTCAGTCTCACCCCCCACTCTAGCTGTACACCCTCTTTGAATATATGCTATTTAGATCTCCTAGACTGTGACGCTCTAGGCCAGTTGAGTGCTTTTCATTTGTACATGACTTTTTTTTAAGCTTAGCTTCAAGAGTGATTAGAAAAGAATAGCTTTCAGACTATCATTAATACCTAGACACCTAAGTCCATTACTCAGTCAGGGTGAAACTCTTTTAAAGTAATGCAATCATTTGTATAAAGTTTATGGTACCAAAATGGTTGAAATGATTAAAATAGGCAATTCCCAGTGCTGACAAGAATGAAGAACAACAAAAACTTATATACTGCTGGTGGAAGTCTACATCACAATTGTGGGAAACTGACGCACAATTCCTATTAGAGCTAGACATGTGTCTACTACTCTATGACTCATAATTCTACTCTTAGGTAGCCACCGACAGAAAATAAGGACAAGAACATTCTTAGCAGGATTATTCATAATAATCCCAAACTGTCAACAAATATCCATCAATTAATTGTGATATATTCATACCACAGATTATATCCCACTAAGAATGAACAAACCACAACAGAGGATAATACAGATGAATCTCACAAATACAACACTGCAAGAAAGAAGCCAGACACGGAAGAGTATAAACTATCTTATCTAAATAAAATTCAAAACCATGTAAAACCTATTCTAGGTTTACATGTGATGTTGTTGATAGTGGTTCCTTTGACAGGAGGCGGTGATGACTAAGAGGAGACACAAAGGGAGCTTCTAGGATATCTGGAAATATTTCATTCCTTGATCTGAATGCCAGACATAAGGGTGCATTCACTTTACAGAGGTAGATGGAACTAAATGGTTATGATGGGCAAACATACATGTATTCCAATAAAAACACTTCAAAAATTCAAATAGGAATATGACTTTAGTAGAATAATGTGTGCTACTGAGAATATATTAACATATAAATTTATGATCTCTACTTTAAGTGAGAGAGACTAAATAAGGAAGCAAAACATATTCACATGAGATGTTAGCTCTCAAGGTGCCTGGTGGCTTAGTCGGTCAGGCATACGACTTCGGCTCAGGTCATGATCTCACAGTTGATGGCTCACAGTCCATGGCTCGAGCCCCGTGTCAGGCTCTGTGCGGACAGCTCCGAGCCTGGAGCCTGCTTCAGATTCTGGGTCTCCCTCTCTGCCCCTCCCTTGCTCACTCTGTCTCTCTCTCTCAAAATAAAATAAAGACATTAAAAAAAAAAAAAGTTAGTTCTCTAACAAAACATGGCCTCCTATGAAGGCCTGTATGTTAACAATGTTTCCAATTGGCTTTCCAGTGGAAAAGTAACAACATTCACAGATGTCAGACCTGGAAGAAGCCTTAAAAATGCCATGACCACCACAGAAGAACTATTTTACCAACTTTAACAAGTTTCCCCACATACGTGGGATATAACCATGAACTCCATTAGCCAGAGAACCACAGCAAAGGATAAAGCCTGGGATCTGATGGGCAATTTAGCAGCTGCTGGCATCCAGAAGAGGAATTTGTTAGAATAAGACCCTGACCACAACACCACCAACACTCTGAGGACTGCAGGAGAGCAGTAACATGTAAGAATTACAAGCAAGGCTGTGACAATCGGACAAAAATTTGAGATCTGGCTCTATCACTACTTGAGTTTCACCCTCGGTACAATGAGGCCTCCTATATCATAACCAAGGGCGACGCGCACTTAAAGGAAAGAACATATCTGCATGCACACACACAGAGTGCACAGGTGAAGGATCACGATAATGCAGTGGTAGGGCTGTTGTTCTCAATATAAGACACAAGTCCAAAAGAACTGGACCTGCGGGGAAGTAGCTAATTATGAAGTGGTTTTTTGGGTCACAAAGGGCATGAAAACAGGTAAGTATGCCCAGACAGCTCTGAGGACTCTCACAAAGAACTACAACCTGGCACACCCCAGTGTCTACTTTAGTTATAAATAAAATTTATTTATTCAGAAAGTGTATATACTTCTGTAGTGCCTGATTCTCAGATAAGATACCACTAAGTAGAAGAATCAGTTCCGACTATTGCTGGTGATGACAAACTCAGTATCTAACTACACTTGTTTTCTTTGAATTCTCCGAATAGCAATGAAAGTAGAATCAACATCAGATAAGACTCTCTAACATTCTTTAAGAAATTACTTTTTATCTAATCTTAAATGATTGCATAATTATAGGATAAAATTAATATCTTGGGTACTAATTCAAATTGTACTTAATGATCCCAGAGAAATGAATTACTAGAGATAAAAGATAAATTCTGCTTTGGTTTCTGGTCTTTATTTCTTTCCTTAAAACTTAACAGACCTCTTCAATTTGTCTAACTTGGCAGATTCACTAAAATCTGGTATACACTGCAGTTACTTCTATGTTTTGGTTACCACATTCCCTCCACAACTGACATAAATGGCAAAATAGCCATGTAATTCTGGTGAAGGAATAAAAATGGTCTTTTTTCCCTCCCCAGAATTAAATATATGACTATGTGGAATTAAGTTAACTTAGAAACAGAAGTGACCAGCAGCAGAATCCCCAGAGAAAACCAGTGGAGTCATTTCACAGAAAATGAAGTTGGCTAACACCTGAAGGAACAGAAGATTACTCCAAGTTGCTCAAACATACAGCCTATAAAATAAAGCCCTGTGAGGCAGACAAGAGTCCCAAAGAGATTACACTGAATAATTCTCCTGAAATGGCAGAGGCACTTTCTACATGAAGGGCACAATATACTCTTAAAGGATGACAACACAGGAGCAGTAAACCTGAGAAGAGACGCCAAAATCTGCAGCATCTAAACTACAGGGCTCTAATACATCACTAATTTTGTTCAGGGGTGGACCTAATTAGGTGCATTACAAGTGGTTCAATATCCACATGCCATTCAGAGTTACATACCATCTGACTGACTGATGCCTGAATGCCTTGTCATTGAACTTAAATTCCAGAGAGAGTTTTCTAAGCAATGATCTTATAAACGAAGATGTAGCATTAGGTTTCTAAGATACTGGTTAACTACTCTTCTCCTGCTGGATGAGCCTGGTCTACCCCAGACTCAGACTACTGATCTTTATTACAGTCTCTGCAACACATGGAGATAGTCTAAATGTCAATTTCCATACCTTTATGTCCATCTAGCAAAATATGATCATTTCTTGGGGCACCTGGGTGGCTCAGGCAGTTGAGTGTCCAACTCTGCTCAGGTTTGTGGGTTCGATCCCCACACTGGGCTCTGCATTGGTGGTATGGAGCCTGCTTGGGATTCATTCTCTCTCTCTCTCTCTCTCTCTCTCTCTCTCTCTCTCTCTCCCTCCCTCCCTCCCTCCCTCCCTCCCTCTTCCCCACTTGAATTCTGTCTCTCTCTCTCAAAAAAAAAAATCATTTCTTTCAATGATTAAAGCTGACTCTCAGTGGTCAAAAATATGCCCTAATTTTCAAATATTCAGTATCCAAACTTTCTAAATTTAGAAAAGAGACTTAATTAAAAAAAAATAAAGCTCTGATGGTTACAAAAGGAAACTTTTTGAAGGCTCGTTTTAAATCATTGAGCTATCTATTTCTAGTACATTTATGAATAGGATTTGGTTCATTAAAATGTATTATTTCATATGTTTTTAGATCTTGTGTACTCTGAAATAGCTTTATTATTCAGTCCAGGACTCAAACAACTAAGAATTCATTTATTTTTCTTACTTATTTCTGGCAAAATATATAATAGAAATAGTTTTAAACTCTTTAAAATACTAAAAGGATTCAACTATAGCTCATCAAAAAAACATGAAATGTATTTTCTTTCTGGCCAAGAAAAGGAAACCACTAGCACACTTAAAACTCAAAAGTGCCAATTACTTTATTTTTAACAAATTCTAAATGAAATGCATCAGATTGCAAGTCAGGATGTTAAGATCCACCATTCCACTTGAAGCACATATCCTAATTAGGCGATCTGATCTCTCACTCTAAGAAATGAACAAAGACACAAAGAAAATATACCTTCAGTGGTTTATTTTCAACCTAAGCAATGTTAAACTTCTAAAAATATACTATTTTCCTCATATATACTCTGAAGATGTCTATATAATTATTGTACTCATAAGTCTGCATACATAGTAAAACCAAAACAAGTCTGTATAATTATTGTACACATAACTCTGTATACATAGTAAAATTGAAACATTTGTTAAGATTATTAAAAGTAAAAACAAAGAACACTATCATATAAACTGGCAATAAAACCTTTTACTTTCTAATCTCTATCTATTAAAGGGAAAAGAACCAAATCATAGACTATTCTACTATCTTGTTAACCATTCATATACCTATTTTTAATGCCCAAATATTTAACTTAAGTTTATAAAAGATGAAATGGGAACCCGTTCTTTCAGAGATAAGTTGCTAATAACTGTTCTTAAACAATGTGGCTGGAAGGATAATACCATTCAATAAGGAAAGGTGAATTAGAAACAATCTAGCCAACTCTAAAACAATGATAGCAAAATAGAGTACACAATGGCACACAATTAACATCAGCAGAGCCTAAGACTAATCAAGCACCATTATCAAGTACCACGATGAAAAAAAATTTTTAATTGAAATATACAGCTTTAAAATTGTGCGCCACACACACACACACACACACACACACACACACAGTGCTATTATAGTATCACTAACACAATAATATTAACAGTGGTCGGTTCTTACTTCTTGGAGAGAAGTTAATTTGATTAAACTTCTCTGCTCTTACAGACTTTGGATTCCGGTGCCCCAGATGTCTAGAGTAGGACTACCTGGGGAAGAAAGCCTGCCTGGGAGGCAAAAGGCTTCCCAACAGGTTAGTGATGAAGTCAGAGGCTGAGAAGCGCGCTCCCAGGGTCTCGCTCACGCTCCTGGTGTCTGCCAGAGGCCTGCTGTGGCAAAGACGGACCAGGGAGGCTGCTCACATGCCCACGAGGACAAGCGAGCCTTCTGCAGGATGGAGCTGCCAGAGGAGCCCACTCCTGTCCTCTGAGCTCTTCCGCTCTTGCCCCCCCAGCACCAGCCCAGCCGTGTCCCACCGGCACTCTGGCGAAGGACAGGGACCGCATGGACCCTGTCCAATGTTAGGTCCCCTGCACCTAGCACAATGCATGGCATTATAGTAGGCTCTTTTTAAAAAAATAAAAAATAGGGGTGCCTGGGTGGCTCAGAAGGTTGGTGTCTGACTTCAGCTCAGGTTATGATCTTGTAGCCTGTGGGTTCGAGCCCCACATCGGGCTCTGTGCTTATAGCTCAGAGCCTGAGCCTGCTTCGGATTCTGTGTCTCCCTCTCTCTCTGCTTCTCTCTGTCTCTATCTCAAAAATAAACATTAAAAAATTTAAAAATAAATAAAATAAAAATTAGTAAAGGGAAAAATAACCAAGCCCACATTACGTATGCTGAGTATAATAAAAGGACAGGAAGAAAATAAAAAAGTATTTTTGCCCTCAGTATCAGTGTCATAACAATTGTTTATAATCTGACCTGAAGATACAGTTTTAAAATTATGTTAAATGTAAAATACCATACTAATTAAATTTCCCCAGAAGGCAAGATTACATGTAAATCATGTAATATCATTTCTGACCAGATCTGAGCTTTACTTATGAACAGTCGGTAAGAATCTGAAGAAAATACAGTGGAGTCTCCTGCATTCTGGCAGCACATCAGAAAACCTGTCCCAACAGGCCTAATACTGCACGGTCAGTGAGGAGGAAAAGTGAAAGGAGTCTTCTACTCTGCTGCTTCTCTGAAAAGGGAGTCACATGAGGCCATTAAGTAGTCAGATACATTATTTTATTGCTTGCAAAACCCCTGGGTAATAAAGCAGGAGTACAAATGGCCACAGGCAGTTTGGGGGGAAACAGAGCCAGCGGCTGGGCTGCAGCAGGGGATGAGTGCAGAAGGACACCAGGGCGGCAGCTGTCATTTCTCTGCTCCAGGAGAGCACTTGGCTGTGTGTGACAAGGAGCTCTCCAAGCACAGAAATCTGCAGGATGTGGGTGCAAATGCACAAGCAGAAGCAGGGGAGACCAGAGAAGAGCATAACTGCTGTTTGTAAAAGCTACCTCAAGTCAAAGTCAGTCACCCACGTGCATTTCCACTCTCTTCTGAAGAGGCCACACTCATGAGCAGCAACCAAGAAAAAGCACACGCCCCTTGGAAACACTTGAGAAGAAAAAGGGAACTACTTTTAATGACAGCAACATTAACATTTTTCAATGAAGATGCTAACACATGAAAATAAAGAAGGTATTTCATGGCCTATAATGTAAGGTCACTACTTATTCTCTATGCAAAGAAAACTAACATGTTCCATTGTATACAGGTAAATAGCAAGAATAAATGATTTATTTTTATGGGATTCAGAGAATAAAACTGAACTCACATCTTTAACCTCTCCTGAAGGGTGCTGTAAAAGGTCATGTTTTCTTCTAAAGGTCATTTGCTTTACCCTAACCTCTTTATTGTGCTATCTTAAAGTACTACATGAGAATTTTATTTTTAATACTGCTATACCGAAAGAAAAGTATGAGAATCCTTTAATGCTACGGTTATAAACAATGTAAGAGCTTTACTTTCAATCACATATAGAATCTCATTACAAAATCATGTAAGAGTTTTATCTGTAACAAAATACAGAAAACTCCTACTTATGAACTTTGCTTTCATCATAAAGAAAGAAAAACCTTTAGAGCAAAAGAATCAAATCTAACAGCTACCAACAGATGGCACTGGTGGTCACATGCAGCCACTCGAGTACCTGCTAGTTCATCCTCTACAGTTGACCAAGTTCATGCTTAGTTTTAACGAGATGACTGACCTTATCATGTTTAACAAACACAAAAGTGATGATAAAAAGAAAGTCAGTGGGAATAACTGTGGAGAACAAGTCACTGCAACACTAGAAACAAGAGATGAAGAAAAGCTGTAAGATGGGAAAACTGTACGGTGGGAAGATCAGCCGCAATCAGTGTTTGGATGCTCACTGGCCTACTATTAATTCAAGAGAACTGAGAAGATAAACAGGTACAAAATGTTATAGAGAAGGACTTCAATCAATGGTTTCAAGGCCAGATGAAATGTGCACAACACTGAAATTAGTACTAATGCAACACAGCTCTCTAGAACACCATACTGATCATCAGAGGGGACTGTACCTGCCTCAACAGGTCTACTGTGGTCCACAACGGCACGCCTCGGGAAAAGGCACTGGATGGCATTGTATCGGCAAAAGCACACTTGGTAACATACATGATGAGAGATAAAAGAATTCTAAGCAGGGAGGATAAAATTTTAAAACAATTTTTTGATTACACACTCCTAACACTTAAAAAATAAATGAACACACATTCCAATATACATCTCCTTGTTTTTCTAATTTTCTACATGAACCTCTATGATTCATGGAATCTAAAAAATCATCAGGTATAGATACTCTCATTTTATTAACCACTAAGCAAGGAAAAACCTGCAATTACAATTCTTATGTAAGAAACCCCACAATCTAAGGTGTTAAAATGTGGGGAGTAAAATATATCTTAGAGCCAATAAAGTCAGTACTTCTTTCTCTGGGAAAGAGAGAGAGAGACAGGGCCCACACATGTGCGGGGAGAGGGGCAGAGGGAGGGAGAGAGAGAATCGCAAACTGGCTCCATGCTCAGCGTGGGCCTGATACAGAGCTCATCCCACAGCCCTTGGGATCATGACCTGAGCCAAAATCAGGAGTCAGACACTCAACCAACTAAGCCACTCCAGCACCCCTGAAGTTAGTACACAACTAATACTAAAGTATTTTATATGTTCTAAAGCATACACCATATTTTTAACAGGAAGAGGGGGGAAGATACAAAATAACATTTTTCTTGCACTTTTGCAGATTATCTTTTGTATACCAGACTGGAGATCCCTGATTTGAATATGGGATAAAAGAAGGAAAGCAGTACATGATGACATTAGAGCTGAATAAATGCTTAGCTTTACCACCTTGATTACACTTACTACACATCACATCGACATGATCCGTGATGAACCCAATGAGAAAAAAAGACGACAACCGTCATAAAATGCCTCCCCTGAGTTCCTCATGACGATGACAGAACTGCAGGGATCAGAGGCACAGATTCTAGAGCAGACCAACTTTGAATCTGCAGCATGACTACCTCTGTCACTATGAACACTGTCCTCATCAATAAAATGAAGATAACAGTTATTACATCACAGGATTAAAACAGGGGACTGAGTAAATGTACATAAAGCTTTTAACTAAATGCTCAGAACACAGCAAGACTCCATAAATGGCAACAAAGAATCGTTCGTGGAGGTTTATTTCATCGGTTAAATCGCTTTAGATTATCTGAGGTGTTCGATGGAAAGTTAATACTTGAAAGGACAGGACTTAAAAACCAGTCTTATTCACCAAGGCCACTTTTAGTTGTCACCATCACCGACAAATAGGATGAACCCTCAGAACAAAATCCATTTTGCCTATAAATTTGAAAGAAGATCAAGCAGAGAATTGCACCAAAAATTGCCTACTGCCCTCTTTGACATCAGGTTCGGCGGGGCGGGGTGCTTTCTTAATCTAAAACCGGGGACTTCCTGGGCCTCAGCCATGCCTGACAGCAGACAACACCAACGGAATCGCAGAGGACACTGCTGGGAACACAAAGCCAAAAGAATCCCCAAACAGCAAGGTTCATTTTAAGAGGACAGTTTTCTTCGTGAGGGTTTTTTAAATTGGGTATCAGTTTAAATAAGAACCTACTGATAATCGGTTCTGTAAGACTGTATTGTACAGATAACCAGTTTCCAAACACTAAGATTTTTCACTATGTTTCAAATACAAGCACTCCTGATATGTTGTTTAGAACTTTCAAAATGAACAAGAAAGAATTCCACCTTGGCATAAACCCAAATGTAGACGGCAAACCAGTAACAACGTCTGTGGTAAACAGGACAGCAGAATCACTGGCCTAATAAATTTGCTTCCTGACTCCTGCTGCCTCTGTTTACTGCCTTAGGATTGACAAGAGCTGTTCTCAGAATAAGAAAATCTGAATTCTATCTGCTACCTAGAGTTGACTTTCCTCTATGCTTTTCAGAATGTCAGTGTTTTCAGATGTGAACTCTTCATTCACATTTTAAGGTCTCTCAGTCTCTCTCTGGAGTTGTTAAGAGTCTAACCTGAAATAATACCTATTTTTGTTATGCAAAATCATATGCTAACACTGGCATCATCCTTTATGTACTCACGATGGCCCACATTAAAAGAGCATAGGTTTCCAAGATATATAAAGCTAATGATGGTAAAAGAGGCAAGGCCTCAATTTGTGGTTCACAGCCAGAGAGCTCTGACTAGCCTGGGGAATGCCCTGGACACCAGAACCAAGGTGCTCAAGAGAACACAGCAGAGATGTCACGATCTAGTCCGTAAGAATGATAAAGGTGCTGCTTCCCAAAAGTGACTGGCAAAAACTCAAGGTCCAAGGAATACAGAGGCTCTACCTCATTTGACTTAGATATCTTCTCCAGTAACAGTCCAGAAGCTAAATGCTAATAAACCTGGGACTTAGTTGTGAGAATCCTGAACAGCTCTCTATTAAAGGTGATACTTGGGACCAAGACTTCTTGGCCTAACTCATCACTCATTCAGAACAATCCTAGCTTTTGTTTTGTCCCCTAAAAGCTGCTGTCTAGCCTAGCTTCCTTCATTCTTCAAGTTCTCTGAGTTCAGATGAGGTTTTTCAATTGGCCTGGGTTCCCCACTGCTAACCAGCATGTGAACTGTCTGGACCAGTGGCAATTTCAATTTCAATTCTACCTGAGCCACATTCTTCCCCAGGCTCCCCAGGCTTAACACATCCACCCCCGACCCGTGCCACCCCGTGCCACCACCGACAGGGCAGTGAGGTAGAGCAGCAGGTATGGGGGGTGGGCTCTGGAGCCACACTGCCAGGTCCCCTCTAACCTGTTGCAGTTGAACTTTGGGTAAGTTACTTAATCTCTCTGCACCTTAGTTTTTACATCCATAAACTGAGGACAACTATTACCAATTAGGACTATTATCTGGATTAAATAATTATGAAAAACACTTAGTAAAGCAGTACATAGTAAGTGTTTGATAAGTTTTAAGATATTAGTTCATTTATATAGTTTTCTAATAAGAACAAGAGGCCTACAGGAAAAGAAAAACTGCAAGAATGTTATTTGTTCCTTATTTAGCTAGCTTTTCAAACATTTCTCAATAAAACTAAAACAAAAAGTTTAGAGAAATAAATAAAAATTATCACAGGACAGGCATTAATTCATCCATCGGCCTACCCTCCACTGGCTTATTAAGATCCTACACAAAAGATCAGGCACCACACTCAACAGTCAATAATCTGCTAAGGGGGCCAGAGGAGGGCAGGAGTTAAGAAGAACCTCCGTGGCCTCAAAATGTAATTACAAGACTCTACCACCTCTTGTGATCTTTGGTTCACAGACTTCATAAAATCAGTGTCCAGGATCATTTTGCCCCACACCTTCATTTTGCAGATAAAGAACATACTATCTAGAAAGATTTGTAAGAGAACATTTATTGGTATTAATAAAGTATTTTATATTAGTGCAACAAGCATCAAGTACATTTGGTATTCTTGACCACTCAGAAGTATGTTTTAGGTATTAAGAAATCTGAATGATGAAAACATAACTCTCTGAATAAACATTTCTGCTTAGCTACTGAAAATTAGAAGGGGTTTCAGTTATTGGCTAATTGCAAATAATACAACTCGAAAAACCTTTGAAGTAAAAGGTTTTTTCATAATACCATTTGTCAAAAATGGACACTTATACTAGGTCAAAGAGTAACATGAATTTTACAGTTCTCATTTTGTGGTACTGTATCACTGGACTGACTGACATTTCCACAGTAGCAATGGATAAATTTATAGGTTACCCTATGTATCACCAATCCCTGGCTTTGACATTTTATTTTTGCTTCAGTAATAGATGAGAATCTGTATTTTCCCATTTGTTTTCCTCTGCAGCTTTTAAGTCACAGGATGGGCACACAAAACACTTTTTTGGTAAAGCTTCTTATCAACATACACTGAAACTGAGCCTTTGCTTCATATATTTGGCTGTTTTATTGATCAGTGATAGATGGGTGTAATTAATGTAATTTTAGTATTTTCTGGATTATACTTGATAGCTTTATCATGATCATTTTGTTGCTCTTTTTGTACTACTGCTGGCTTTCAAATACTTTTTGAAAAAATTTAATGCAACCACCAAAATACAGATAATTATTGCTTCAGTAAGTTTTTTAAAGCTTTATAATAAGCACAGTAACGATAAATTATTCTCATGTATATGTTTTTAATAGATTAGAAACAGGTAAGGCAGTCCCATATCCTCTTTACCCCTTATAATCATGTCTGATTATTTTTCTACACAAACTTGACTACATATTGAGTTTTGTAAAGCATAAAGCCCCACTCACTCTTGACAGGATACATTCAGCACTAGATTAGATACAAATAACAACTAGGGGATATGTCCAAGTGTAAGGGCTATTATAAGATGGACACTTATAATCTCAACACACATTTGAGAGTCTGACAGTCCAGAATTTAAATCCCAGATCTACATTATAAGCTGTGTGATCTTAAGCAAATGACATAATCTCTCTGAGCTTCACACCTAAAACATCTGTAAAATGTGAATGTTATCCTCTCTCTCTAAAGATTCTGAGAAGAATTAAATGAGAAGTTCCTTTGACGGAAAAACAAACAAGGTATGTCAGGCACTCTTCTAAGCACTCTGTCAACACCACCTCACTCAATTCTCA
Source organism: Suricata suricatta (assembly GCF_006229205.1). NCBI lineage: Eukaryota > Metazoa > Chordata > Mammalia > Carnivora > Herpestidae > Suricata > Suricata suricatta. Next base: position 77,301,183 of record NC_043713.1, on the reverse strand, counting down.
TAGTAATCCTATGAAGGAGAGACCATAATTACCCCTCTCTTACAGATACCTGAAACAAAGAGGTTAAATAACTTTTACATTCCCAAAGGCCACAACCCTAGTAGTGGCAAAGTCAGGACTGGAATCCAGGCAGTCTGACCACCTCAGAGTCTTAAGCACCACACTAAAGTGCTTCTCAAAACCCCTAAAGCACTTGCCGGGTATCATGTGTCTTAAGGGCAACAATAAACTGCACAATGTCAGCCAGCCACAGGGGCACGCGGCACTCTACGGGATCCAGAGCTGGTTGGGGGCCACAGTGTTAATTAAGATGACACCCAAAACACTTAAGTACTTCTAGGTTAAACTTACTAAAGTACAGAAATCTCTAAAGATACAAATTAATACTACTGCTTTAGGAATTTAAAACGCGATCACTCTCCCAGCACTGAGAGCCTTAACATTGTTAAATGAATCTTACAAATAAGTAGCAGTTGTCCTACCAACATTTAGCACTCAATTTCAACTGCAGAACAGAGGTTCTAATTTTTAAGAGAAAGTACTCGAACATACTTTTTAAGTTTATTTATTTAAGGAATCTCTATACCCAACGTAAGGCCAAACTCAGGACCCTGAGATAAAGAGCCCCTTGCCCTCCCAAACGAGCCAGTCAGGTGCCCTGTGAGTATATTTAATATAAAGATTCAAAAGAAAATTAAGTATTGGTTTATGTTTATTTAAAAAAAAAAAAAAGGACAAGGGCAGCTAGGTGGCTCAGTTGGGTAAGCAGCCAACTTCAGTCAGGTCATGATATCTAGGTTTGTGGGTTTGAGTCCCGCACCAGGCTCTGTGCTGACAGCTCAGATCCTGGAGCTGCTTCAGATTCTGTGTCTCCCTCTCTCTCTGCTCTCCTCCCTCTCACACTTGGTTTCTGTCTCTCTCTCTCAAAAATAAACATTAAAAAAAAGGACAGTATTATTTTTTTCTGATTAATAATATAATACGTTTTTTATAGAAAACTAAAAACTACATGAAATATAAAGAAAAAAACAAGAATCACCAGTAATTCAATTATCATATTTACTTTTCAATATAGTTTGAAACATTTAATTTTCAGATGCAGCAAGCTTCTTTCCTTCAATGCTAAAAACAGATGAAATTTCACAAACTAAAGTAATTATTGTCAAGGTGCGTCAAGAAAGAAATGTTCTTTAAATACATGAGAAATATTAATTCCACTTATAATTGTTTTAAATAATGAATGCTTTCTCCACTTCATATGCTTATATAAACTAAATTCAGTCTACAGAAATGATGGACTGAATTCACCTAAATTTTTTTTTAAAACAATGTAAACAAATTTTACTAAAATGAGAGTCATAAGTTTGGAAATGGATCACTAATTAATAACACATGTTGGAACTAAAATTCATTCTCTTCTGCAGTACACATAACATCCAATCATTCAACTGGTATCACTCAACCATAAATATGTTGCAGCTTGGTTCCAGACAGGCTAACAAATCGGAATAGAACAGTAACTTGTTTTCTAGGTATCATTGTCCTGTGAAAACAAACTTTCAGGCAAAATCAATACTATTTAAATGAATACCCCTTTGAAAGGCATTTATACTTTCAGTATATTTATATCAATAGCTGACCTCAAAATTGAAGTCCTGTATCATCCAATAAAAGGCAAGGAAAATGATAAAATGTAGTCATGTAGGGGCACCTGGGTGGCTTAGTGAAGCATCCAACTCTGGATTTCAGCTCAGGTCATGATCTCACAGTTCATGTGGTTAGGCCCTGTATGGGGCTCTGTGCTGACAGCCAAACCTGCTTGGGATTCTCTCTCCCCCTCACTCTCTGACCCTCCTCCACTGGTTCTCTCTCCTTGCCTCTCAAAAAATAAACACTTAAAAAAAATAGTCATGTAAATTCCCTCCTTCCCTTCCTCCCACACTCTGACAGTCTCATGGACTCTTTTGGGGCTCTCTACCATAAAACCTAAAGGATTGTTTGATGATTTTATTTTACCCTAATTTATTGGATCAATGTCTTAAGCACTTCATATGTTCTAAGCTAGTAACATTATTTAAGGTTTAAAATGATCCTTTTAACTATCTTTTTTAGTTGGTTTGAATGTTAATCAAATCAGTGAGCTCAAACAAAAGATTAGTAAAAGCACTCTGATACTGAGGTAATTCAATATTCACATCAGTTTTGGGAATGAGTCCTTACACGTCAGGAAATGTAACTTGCAAACAAGCTTTCAGCTTCCACACCTTACTTGATTTAATGTTAATCAAGCTAGTACTGGCTTTTATTATATGCTCAAATGGACTTCTAAGCAAGTTGCTGATATGCTAGCCGAAGAATAGCCAGCCTTGTTATTCTGCAGATATTCCTGTTAGTAATCCTTTATGCTCATTTTCCACCACAGTATTCAAACACAAGGAATAGTTCCATCATAGTTCATGAGGAGTGTTGAAAGACAGCAAGAATCCTTCAGACGAATTTTATAAAATCTTACAGTCCACACAGTATTTCACAAACGTCTGTGCACCGTGTCTGATGAGCACACGGCGCTGGGTGTCAAGGTGCTGGGCCAGCGATCCTTATCCTGCGTGCGCCCGGCTCTATCCCCTCGCGCTGCACCAGCACCGCCACTCCAATTCCAGCCAGCTTTTTACCCCAAACGTCAAGCTCCCATTTCTAGCTATGCCCTCCCTGATACGAGAGGCACTGCTGTATAAATGAGCTCCTCAACTGTGCAGAACAGAGCTGCGATCTTGCTCTGAAATGTGCGGGATTCGACTTGTATTCACGCTGGCTGTTGCCTAACCAATCTCGGTACCATGTGGGAATTTCCATATTTGTAAAATTTCCCTTTCACTGGAACAAGCAACTGGAGGAACAGGATTCACAGAACATGGGGCAGCAGAGCACATCAAACCCTGTGGGGCACCAGCAGACCCGGCCTGCTGGGACATGGAGTGAGGACCAGCCACTGAAGAGAATGCTCTCTAGTGTACGGAAAAAAGCTGGCTTCTCTGAGGACAGAACGGAGCTCACGTCATAGACATTTATTGTGAAAAATCTGTGAAACTGATCTGGTCCCAGCCCTTCAGTTACTTGACAAACTGTGGTAAAGAATTAGTTTAAATTACTTCAATCCAAATATCCAAGTATCGGCCATGTGCTGGGTATTAGTTCATGGATTAGATTTTATAAAGAGGCTCCTCTAGTACACACATGAAACATGCCTGTTTATGATACACAGCTCACTTTGGAGCCTATGAAATGATCTGAAAGACAGTCCGGGTTAGTAGGAAGAACAGAAGCCCTGAAACCACTCCGTGGAATTAAATACTGTGGAGCTCTATGCAAATCACTCCACCTCTCATTTAAAAAGCTAAGGGACTAACAACTATCCTGCCTCAGAGGGCCTTCCAACTCCAGTAACAGAACAAATCAGATTCCTTTGTTAAAATGTAGCACTCAGTAATTTTAAAGTTGTTACTTGGAAACTAAGAAATTAGATTAAGATGGAAAGTATTTAATTTTCCTTAATTTTACGGTAGATTAAAGAAAAATTACTAATGCATGGGTATAATATTAGAATCTCCTGAATAAAATTTCTGACAGAATACGTAAGAAACCGTTCATGGTGAATATCTCTTGTGAGTGGAACAAGAGGGAACAAAAGAAGTAAAGAGGAGATTTTTGTTGCCTTTGAAACTGCATAATTCTTTCGTGGGTATGCTTTTATAATTTTTTTATAACGCCAATTTTTAAAAAGCTTACAAGCACTTAAATCATAGAAGACAATGTATGTAGCTGAAAGTAAAATGAACTAGAAAAGGAGAGGGAAATTTTCTGGTCTGGCTCTGTCCAGCTCTGTGACCTTGGGAAGTACAGTTGAGCAGCAAGGTCCTAGCTTTCCTAGGGAAACCAGAGTGAGCCGGCTCCGCGTCACCGGCCCATTGGGCTCAATTTTACGTGGACTGCACCTAGGTTACTCTTCTCTCATTCAGCCACTTGGTGCATCCATCCAACACTGAAAAGAACAGCAGAAACTAAACAAAAGAGAGTGCAAATTAATTTCCCTAAAATGAAAATAATTAACAGCCCCCCAAAATCTATCAAGAGTTCTAGAAATGTTTAACCTGCAGAAAAAGGGGTAAAAGATTATCTTGATGAAAATCCCAAATCTATTACTAAGAAAGGCAAATATATATTTAGATTATGATCTCTTTTATCAGAGTGCTTTCCAAATGTGTGTCAGTAATTTAAAAAATTATTCCCAATCACATAAATTACAACTCTGATGAGATCAGGATATTGTCTTCTGTTTCTTAATTGGTTGATGGATCATAACTCTGTCTCTAAAACTAATTCAATTATTGATCTCCCTAATGATGGATCTGAATGCATGAAGTTATTATTTTTTGTAGCCTAAACAGTCATCCTCCATCAGAGGAAAATAACTTTTCTACCCAGCATTATGTGACCAATAACAGGGTCATGTGGATATCACAGCAGCTCACTCATAATTTATTATTAAAATACATCTCTGTTGTAGTTTTTCCTATTTCCCATCTCTTGAATAAAATATATTGTTAAATATTAAAACATGTAGTCTTCTTAAGCATTTAAGACATGCCCAGTTTTTGAGCTTTAAAAGAATGTTCTTTTTCTTATACTTTGCCCTAATGAATAAAATGAATGAAAGAGGAAAAATAACATTTTCCCTCCATAATTCCAAGTTTGGCTAAATGTCACAAATAAACTGGAGCTTTTTAAATTTTGCTTAAAAAAACACACAACAGTCACTGAATATTTAGGCAAACCTACATTCCTTTGTACCCCTGGTCTCTACTCATCTGAACCAAAGACTGGAACTGACTGGACACACCTGACTACACTGAAAATTTCCAGTCCCAGCTCTAGAGGAAGACGCAGGCCCCGTGACTAGATGGAGCCCTAGACAGAGCCCCATCTAGCTCAGCCTCTTAGGGCAAGTGCCTGACCGCGACCTATTAACTGAGAGACTGAGCAAGGAAGGGAATCTCTTTCTTCCTTCTAAATATGCATTTAAATACCTTATTGTACAACCAAGTTTCACAAAAGAAAAGCAGAATCAGGAGGAGCCTCCTTTAAAGCCTGGAACGCTCCACTCTTTGCTTTGTGTCTGGCCTCCTCGGAGTTTCCCATTGTTGTAGTTAGACTGTCTAGCCCAGGAGCTAAAAAGTGAATCATCCTTTAAAATATATATTTTATTATTCCTTCACACTTAAGCCTCTACATTTTATCTTTCTCTTACTTTTTCATTTTGGGGAGGAAGACAGTACTTACTTGCTAAGATTAAGGGCAAAAGCCTTGGAAACAGATCTACCTAGCTCTGCCCTTCGTGGCAGTGTGACCTTGGGCAAGTTACTTATATCTCTGGATCTCAATTCTCAACTAAAATTAGGACTGTCTATACTCCTACCTCTACTCACAGGGCTGCTGTGAAGACGACGACACAAAGCACCTAAGGAGCAGTGTGCGTAAAGGTCCTGCCCTGCTCCTAGCTGTAGCACTTTCTAACAATCTGTAACCAGCATTCTAGAGGTCTCCATTTTCTCATCTGTAAATCCAAAGACAATAATACAAAATTCCAGGTATGCCATGAAGACTGGAATTAATGTAAGGCATTTGGCACAGTATTTCAACACATGTCAGTCCTAACTTGTAAACATAAGTTCTCTTTCCTTCCAGCTTGAAGTTGTGCCACTGAGCATCCCCAACATGACTGCTTTCTATTCTACCATTTCCATGTGACTTTTCAGTACAAATCCAAACCTATGTCCTGTGAGCCTGTGCCCTCCCTGAAAGTTTGAAGATGACAACTGATTGAACCCACAAACAGAGGCTATACTGGCAACAGAAAGCACAAAGAAGATTTTCAGGTTCATGTTATAATTGGGTTTAGGTGCATCTCAATAGCAATAATGTGACAGACACTATGTTCAAAAAAAATTAACATGAGAGATAGGTGCCTGCACACTGCAAATGCTAAAATCCTTGGCAGGAGACAAAAAAAAGACAGTACCAAAGGCCCTAACCAAAAACAGTCACAGCCTATGTCAATAAAATCTGCAGAAGCAAGGAGTCAAGAGCAATAGAGAAAAGCTATATGAACTGCCATTATTTAGTGGGCCTTTCAAAAGAAAGCTTGATTTTTAAAGTCGGTTTTTCTTTTAAGCTTTTTGAAAATCTTTAACTCTGAAGACAATACTTATGTGTGGCTTTGGAATTTTGCAATTCTCAACTTCTAATGGCAACCATTTGAATTTTTGAATTATTACTAGAACAATGTTATGCCTCTACCCTCATGAGCGATCACAATTAGTCTAAGCTTCATTACTTTAAAACTTCACCATAGTTCTAAAATTGTAGTATTGATGCTACATCCCACTTAGGATCCACTGTGCCCTTCTCTCTCTCCCCCTCCCCCACCTGTGCGTGCGCGCGCGCGCTCTCTCTCTCTCTCTCTCTCTCTCTCTCTCTCTCAAATAAATAAAACATTAAAAGAAAATAAAAACCCTCAATCCATCACTGTGGCAGAGGGCAGAATACTACCAATGAGCAACCTTTCCTGGTGACAGCTCCCCACCGCGAGTGAACACTGGACAGTCTGCAGGTAACCCCTTAGCATAAGCACAGGACCTCAGTCATATACAGATTGTACAAACCAACTCAGCATCTTTTACACACCTTGGGCCCACGCAAAGAGAAGTGGACACAAAAGAATTTCAATAAAACCTGGTGATCAAGAGGGGTCCTCCTACTGGAAGTTCATTCTTCCAGTCTTCTATCACTGCTAAGCACACCCCCTCTCTCTCTACTCGGCCAAATCTTTCCTTGAGACACCTGTATCCTATGTCTATTGTTGCCTTTTCCTCTCCACGACTCTACCGAGACACTCAAACATCCAATCTGTCAAAACCCATTTAACTCATGAATCTTTCCTCGTCACTAGAGAAAAGCATCAGCATCTCCCAATTCTCAGCTTCATTGCCTATTTCACAACCTGAGACCATAACTGTACACAGTAACTTATCTTTAACTCCTTCAAGTGTTTAGGTATTGCTTCCCTCATTATACAACGCTAGTTGGCAGGATTCTGTCAAGTTATTACATGTATAATTTTTTTTTTAGTATTTATATTGTGAGGGAGAGGGAGAGCGAGAGGGAGAGGGAGAGCAAGAGAATGTACAAGCAGGAGAGAGGCAGGGAGAGAATCCCAAGGAGGCTCCACACTGTCAGCACAGAGCCTGATGCAGGGCTTGAATTCATGAACCATGAGATCCTAACTGGAGTCCAAATCAAGAATCAGATGCTTAACCGACTGAGCCACCCAGGCGCCCCAGTCTAGTTATCCTATTCATGTCCACCAAATGCCAAAGCAAGGTATTTTTTTTTAAACTACTGATAGCCACTCACAGAGTGTAAGTAACAAAGAAAATAAATCCATATTTCTGATTAGTTATTCTGAAATTAGTAAATGTGAGTGAATATAAAGCATGTTTTTGCTTTTAAACAGTTAATAGTCCTATATGCATATACTTGCATTGATCATAACGGACCATTATGATCTGATAAACACATCCAGCAAAAAGGAGCAGAACAAGTAGCCTAAGTGTGCTGTCTAGCATACTATGTATATAGAAAAGGGAAATGTATACATACACACCTTTGTGTATCTATATAAACTCCTCTCTGGAAAGACCAAAAAAAAAAAAAACAAAAAAAACTGGCAATAGAATTTAGTTAACAGTAGGAGAGAAACTGGCTGACTGGGGTAGTGTGAGTGGGAAGAGACTTACTTTGTTACCTACATCTTTTTGTGCTGTTTAAATTTTATATATGTATTTATCACTCCAAATAATAAGTTAAATAGGATAAAAGAATTCCTTGAACACTTCGCTGAAAACATTCAGATATGTTCACTGTAATGAATTAACACAAGAATTAAAATGCTCTGTGTACATATGATTTATTATGCTAAAGACTCATATTCATCTAATCATTTCTTAGGTAAACAGGGAGACTCTAAATGCTAGCCCCCACACAACTCTGTAGTTAGATGAACTTTTATCTTAAAATTAACCTCTCTGGACAGCAATCTTCCTCTTAAGGGCAGAAGTCAGCACTGTTAGGCCCCAAACCAATTCCATCCTGTCTCTTTTTTAAAATTATTTTTGAGAGAGTGATGAAGTATTAGCAGGGGAGGGGCAGAGATAGAGAGAGACAGAGGATCTGAAGCAGGTTCTGCACTGTCAGTGCAGAGCCCAACGCAGGGCTTGAGCCCACAAACCATGAGATCATGACCTGAGCAGAGGTTGAACACTTAACCAATGGAGACACTCAGGTGCCTCCGTCACCTATTTTTTGTAAATAAAGTATTATTGGCACAATCTATGCCCATTTCCTTACATTCTATGTCTACATCTGTATCTATGGCTGCTTTCACAGTACAACGTCAGACTTGACTGGTTTTGACGGAAACCATGGGCTCTACAAAGCTGGGGATGACTACCACCTGGCCCTTCACAGAAAAATTTTACCTGTCTCTGCCTAAGAGTAAAATAAGAACAAACCACATCTACATTGAAGCTCCACTCTGAGCAGACAGCAAGTCAAAACTTTTCAGTAGAGCATAAAGACATTATTTATCTTTTTTACTCTTTTGTTCTCCAAGCACAACCTGGAGTTTTCCAGAGGCCACATGACGTATGATGTCACAACAGACTACATGCAGAAGCAGATGCGAGAATACAGCTATTTACCCTTAAGCCAGACACAAAAGAGATTCACAAAAACAGTACCACTCTTCTGACTAAATATTTTTTCCTTTTAGCAAATTGTTATTTTTGTTAAAAAAGGATTATTTACATTAACATATAATGACTTTATTATTGTTTTTGTAAGTCATAAATATTTTAACTTTTCTGAGTTTTACTTCTTTAGAATAAATATTGATAAGTATTACCTATATAAACAAAAGCTCTGCTGGGTGCTCAATGTTTATAGGTGGTTTGAGACTAAAAAGTCCCAGTGCATTGCAGCGGCAGGATGAACTGGCCAGCTGGAACAGTCTACCCACTGGGCAGGGTCTGGATAAACACAAAGTAGACAGTTTACCAGGACAATCAATGACACCACCACCGTCCAGTGGGCAGTTTATGGGGAGAAATTTGACAGTTCTAATTAGAAGCTCCCCAGGGTACTTAAGAAATTTCATTCAAAACTGGGACATAAGGGCCAAAGGAAAGCAGCCTGTCCTTTCAACATCATACAGGATAAATGACCATCGAAGGATTACCTAGTGCTCTGGTACCCCAACTGTGTCCCAAAGCACCCCAGAACACTAGCAAATTCACAAGGGGGTGGTGAGCTATTTTTAAATTGGCAGGGAGGAAACAAAGCAACATCTATCAGAGCCTATGCAAACTACTGGCTCAAGGTGGTCCACAGTTTCAACAGCAGACTGTACAGCATTCCCTACAACAGAGTCAAATCTTAGTGCAATGGCTTTTCAGCGGTGACTGCAATGTGAAGTCACATCAGTGGTGGTGTCCAATCAAATTTCAAGATTTGAAAAGTTACTCTGTCCAACAGGCATACATATCCTATCAATAAGCAATTGTGGTTATGTAAGCGTAAACTTTGTTCTCTCCTCATATGTGCATTATTTGGTCAGAAAGGCACTAAATTGTAGTTACAGAAATACTCATTAATTTTCTATAAAAACCTAGCTACTCAAATGTTCTTTGAACGTAGAACATCTTATGTGTTCTTTCATTAATTAACAAGTTGATTAAAATGTTTGGCATTTGCTCATTTTATATTTGCATGAGAGTCCCAATTTCGCCTTTTTGTGAATTTTATTTTAGTATGCTGAAGTCATCCTTTTCCAGCATCTCTAGAAATAACTCTCTTTGTAAAAAGCTTAAATTTTAAAGACTTCACTAGCTGATCATCAAGTACTATGGAAGGATGTTTGTACAGGAATATGTAAAGTATCAAAAAAGCCTCTATACATAGACTCTTATAGTCAAATAAAGGATATGTTTATGTGTTCAAATACAATTGAACAGTCTAAAAATTCGGTGGTTTTCTGTTTCCCAATTTTTAATAAATACATTTAATCCTTTTGTAATACAATAAGATTTTTTTTTAATGTTTGGGATGATTTATGAGCGCATTCTTCAAAAAGGCAGTATTAATGAAAGCTTTAAGAAGTGAATGAGTAAGATGGAATTAAATTCCCTCCAAGGAAACATTTTAGTATTATTCATTAAACAGAGGGCTAAGGACAAAAGAACAAATGAGCACATTTAACTTTTAGTGCCACACTATGCCAGTACACTAAAAATACAGGTAACCATTTATTTTACCTTCAACCTCCCACTTATTTTTTTCTATTATGTTTCACTCCATGTCAAACATTCTTATCTAGATCACTGTTTTCACTTCAAGCTACAGAAGTGATAAATGCGTTTAAGAAGGAAAAAAAAATAGGGACCACTCCCCTCTTTTGGAACCCTAATGAGGAATGGTGGGGGGAAAAAGCAATGTAGAAAGCAAATGCATATATAGATGTGTTGAATGACACCAAATGAGAAGAAACCTCTGGAAGTACTGGTGGTTTGCAAGGAGCCCCGGTCTTTCCTCATCCAGGAACCGCGGCTGCCGGCTCCGATTCCGTCACTCTGTTGGCACTGCCTTTCATCTGTGCTACTCCTTTTCCCCGTAGTTAGCTCATCTTACTACAGAGGACAACTGGTTTAACTACTCCCTTTTACATGTAAAATACCAAAACCAAACTCCCATCCTAATAGGCAAGCTTAACAGTTAAAGGCTTCTTTAAACATACACAAGGTCCTGAGACCAAAATCAAACCTAGGAAAATACTGGATGGAAAGGGGGTAAATTTTAAGGAAGTGCAATCACATACTTTTAATCCAGGTTTTATTTAAAAATCAACTCTAATGTTTGTAAACAATGTCAAGTGATGTGAAAGAGGAAAAATAAAATGATATACAATGCTATTCCTGAATTAGAATCATTTAATTTTAAATTATGCATCACTTTCATATATAATATAATAAATAGCATAGAAAGTGCCATGATAAGCTAGGAAGAAATTTACAGAACAGGCTTTAATGATTTATTTGTCTAGTTATTCATTCCATTACTTACATTATTTCTCATTCAATCCTCAAAACAACCTGTATTATGAGGATATCATTGTTAATACCTTTATTCTTATTCCTACTCAGAGTTTCAATACAAACCAATAATGAGTGGTCATCTCGACTATGTAAACGAAGAGCACAATTAGGATGGGAGTAACCACAAAGTCCTAAATTTCTGTCATTTATTTCCAAAGAAGCAGTGCACTGGGTGACAGATTCAGTTCCATTAGCGATACTCGTAATAATGTATATGTGCATTACTTTCTTGAAACAGACCCATGTACCAAAAGTTCTAACTCTTGAACTCAGGATTTACAATTCTTCATACGTACAACAGGGGTCAGAACAACTGGCCCCTGCTCACCCGCTTCACCCCATCTGCTGTCACCCCAGCATCAGCTCCAACTTGATGACTGGGTAACCGCAGCTGTTTCTGAAAATCTCTGACTTGTTCAAAGGAGTTACTGCATTTACCCTTAAAGAGGTAAGACACACAGGTTCCAACATCCCAACTGAAGGCTTCATGATGTACTTGGAAAAATTAAAGACCTTTGAATTCTGGAAAGTTTAGTTCAGTTTACAGAAAATTAAAGCACAAATACACAATTCTCTATTATACAACATCTACAGAACATGCCCTGTGCTGTGTACTTCATACTCCGAGCAGCATTCAAATGCACCAGTAATATCCTCCACTGGAAGAATCCTCTGGTTTGAAATGCACTCAACAAGTATTTTACTGAGTTTTCTCTAGGTAGTTTTAGCACCATGTGTTTCTAAGGATTGGAGAAAAGAAGACGTCTCGCCAAGTATTACAGTAATGTCCTTCAGTAACTTCCCTTTCTGAACACACAAAACATGCTTAAAATGGTCAAGGAATAACATAAGACAGTATGTATTCAATTAAATGTATGATTATTTATAATCAGTGTTCCAAGCCAGTATTTTAAGTATTTAAGAGACTTGGAAAAATAGAGGGCTGCAGAATTAAAGCTGAAAAGTAAAAGCACATAATCCCAATTTTTCTATTTTCACATAGTGGATGTTTAAGGGATACCACAATATCTTACTCTTTCCATAAGGAACTCTGGGAGAGGGTGACATTTCTTTCCAAAAATGAAATTAATGCCTAGAAATGTTACTTATTTAAGGACACAACAAGACATCAGCAGAAGAGAGTTGTATTTATTATAGAAATTTGAACCATACTCTTGATGTAACGCTTAAATTCTAGATTTTAAAAATTATAAATAAGAAACCAAGGACGGGGTGCCCAGGTGGCTCAGCTAGTTTTATGTCCGACTTCGGTTCTTGCAGTTGGTGGGTTCAAGACCCACATTGGGCTCTATGCTGACAGCTGAGAGCCTGGAGTCAGTTTGAGATTCTGTGCCTCCCTCTCTCTCTGCCCCTTCCGCACTCACATTCTGTCTCTCTCTCTCTCTCTCTTTCAAGAATAAACAAAACAAACAAAAAAAAGAAACAAAGGATGGGAGGTGGCATGCTACACTGAAATTGATACAGTGCTTTTTAAGACCACTGAAACAAAGCTTAAAATTCTCCAGTTAATATTCCAATTTTCTCTCAGTGAAACTTACCTCTATAGTCTTTTTTTTTTTTTTTAATCTCAGACACAAAACTGTTAACTGACTGTCTTCAATTATACATAGTAACGTGTTTCTCTGACTTCTGACATGCTAGGTACCACGTAATGCTCTGTAAATTATACTGGTCAATTTCAGTTGTAGGTAAAAACACTTCACATGTTGCCCACCAGTGTTCCTTCTACGCTCTTCTGTGCACAAGCAAGTAGGAAGGTCTCCTTCCTATGAGACTGTTAAAATCTCAAAATGTGTTAAATCTGCTTCTATTAATAAAAACTGTAATTCATAGAGCACCAAATGGAGAACAATATCCAACAGAGTAACGTAGATTTTTCAGTAGGAAAAAATTGAACTGAAGTAACCATCATAAACAGCCCAAATGTTCAAACTTGAAACTTGAGCGAACCACTCAGTAATTAATAATACTGGGGCAAACCTCACATAAAACCAATTATTATAAGAACATTTATAAAAACACAATATTTTAAACAATCATCTCTTATGAATGGTAAAAAAAAAAATCTTTTTGCTTTAATGACATAACTCAACATTCTGTTATTAGATGACTTCTAAGTCCTCATCTGATCCTAGGGCAAAATAAATAGATTTACAACAAAAGAAGTATGTTCCATTCAGTTTAACCAAACCTGCAATACTCTTTGTACTAGAAATTGTAATAGATGTTGAGTAGAACTAAAAGGAAAAAATGATGCATACTAGACACCATTGTAAGTATGATTCTGTTCTAAAAAGTCAATGATGGAATGATGTGGGAATAGAAAAAGAAAAAAAATGGAGACTAAATTCTCATTTTCCTTAGTACAAATTCAAGATAGGAATAAAAATTTTAAAATAAAAAATAAAAAAATTTACAGGTAAAATGCCGGCAGCAGGGGGAGAAGCAGCTAGAAAAGATGCTTCTGGGGAGTAGCTCAAAGAAGAAAGATCACAGTTAATCTTGAGATGCCAGGAGAGACAGAAAGGCTTGAAAAAAAAAGAACGTGCACAAAGAGAAAAGGAGTTTAGACAATGGTAGGGATTGTGAAGGGCAATCCTGGCTGGACAAAAAGGCTTCTAGATAAAGGGTGGGTAACATCCAAAACACAGCCGACACCACATGCTGCTCCTATGTAGGAGAGCACCTCACCCACCAAGAGCAGTCCTAACAGAAGTGATGATTAGACCAGGAGAAAGTCAGTCAGAAGACTGTAACAGACCAAACATGACGACAGCAAGGTGGCTCCACAGTACCTGAGGTAGTACTGCATCTTAGCACCCAGAGCTCTCCAAACTTTTTAGCCTTAAATATTAAGCTATAATACTACAATCTGACACAACTATTAATAAAACCCTAAATGAAGTACATATTATCATGTTTGCTGATGCGTTCTCAGACACACATTTAATACTTTCTAAGAACCATACTTAATAAAAGCTTTATTTTTATAATAATCTTGAACTCTCCAAATACACCAGAGGAAAGCCATTATGTACTCTCCGTTTTTTTCCCCTTTGATTCCTTCATATAAAAGGCTGGCAAGAGAACTACAATGCAAATGAATATCATATTTCAAAACTCATACCAGAATGAAGATGATCCAATCAGATCTTAAAATATGCAGTAAAAAAAGTTCTTTAAAAACAGAAAATAGCTCATATCAATATTTTCAGGGTAGAATCAATATACAATATGCCATTTCTTATAAAGCATATGGCCATTTATAAAAAGATTTATAGTAGAAATACTTAATTCATTGAATGCAAATCACCTATATAAAAAAGAGTAAATATTGGGGGGGGGGGGCACCTAGGTGGATCAACCAGTTAAGCTTCTGACTTTGGCTCAGGTCATGTCATGATCTTGGAGTTTGTAAGTCAGAGCCCTGCATCAGGCTCCATACTGACAGAGCAGAGCCTGCTTGGAATTCTCTCTCTCTCTCTCTCTCTCTCTCTCTCTCTCTCTCTCTCTCTCTCTCTGCCCTGCCCCAACTTGCACTCTCCTTCTTTCAAAACAAATAAATAAACCTAAAAGTGATTTTTAAAATAAAATATATTTGGATAGCAATCTTCCTCCAGTACAAGAAACTACCAGAAACATAAAAAAGTGTATTTATCCTTAGTTTTTTTCCTAAGTAATTAGTACCACCTCTTCCACCACTAGTGGCAGTCAACTGTCATGACAACAGCAACCACATGTCAGGTTCCTGACAGCCACTTTATGTTACCTTACTCAGCGCTAATCCATCTTAAACACAATCTCCATTCTTAAAAAAGAAAGGGGGGCGGGGTGGCGGGCAGGGGTTGGGGAGCAACCTAGGCATAGTCACTTTAGGGACAGGGAAATTTGTTTATATAACCTTAATTCACATATTTAGTTGCATTTCATTGAACTGATGAAGGGGAAATGTTAGGAAGAAAACTACATAAAATCAACCAAAAGCAACATTTTCAAACAGTATTCTTAACCTTCTTTGAAGTGAGCATCTTTGCCTGAAAAAGTGAAGGGAAGATGTCCAAAATCGAACTCTAATCCGTGATGCTTTCCTCTTGCTGTCAACACACTACACAGATGCCATCATCACCACATTTTACGGAGAGCCCTCCTCTCACCTTTCAAAGAAAGGACACATTTGGGCCTTTCTTCAATTTGGTCACTTCTTGGTCCTTTCTTCCTTACTCTCCTGTCTCATCTCATCCTACCTCATTCCGTAAAGGAAATTAACAAGGACACTTTAGGAACATTTCTATAAAGGTTTTCTTTTTTTTTTAATGTTTGTTTATTTATTTAGAGAAAGAGAAAGTGCACACTCATGCAGAGAAAGAGTGGGGAGAGGCGCAGAGAGATGGAATCCCAAGCAGGCTCCATGCTATCCGTGCAGAGCCCAAAGTGGGGATCGATCTCATGAACTGTGAGATCGAGACATGAGCCGAAATCAAGAGCTGGATACTTAACTAACTGAGCCACCCAGGCGCCCTGTTTCTGTAAACTTTAAAAACTGACTTGGGACAAGGCTTTATATAAATGTCAACTTAGAAAAGAAATAATAAAGATCTTTCATGCCTTTATATTTTTAAAAAGATGTTCAATGTTTATAAATTTGGGGGAGGAGACTACAAACATTAATACTTTTAAAGCAATATAAAACACAAAGCCATTAATTAATAAATTAGGAACAATTTACAACACCCAAACATGGGAATCACTGAGAAAATAGGTGTCATTTCGCTAGTCACTTAAATAAAATATTAAAATCAAAGTCTCCCACAAAGTGATTCAGCACCAGATGCTATGCCATCCAATTTTAATAGACATGGACAATGCAAACCTAAGTGAAGCACAAATAGCAGCAGGGTAACAAAGGATTGTGAAGGTTTATGTCCTAAATACTCATTAGATTCCACTCTGGTTAGTAACAAAGCTCCTTTCAAACCAACACATCTCTACCTCCAAAAATAACAACCAGAATTACAGAGAAAATCTGCTAAAAATAAATGTTACTAAATAAAAAAGTTACTAAATGCAGCTAAGAAATTAGAAAGGAGGCAAGAGTCCACACTTGAAAAGAAGGAATGATAGTGAGTGGCTTTCCCCTTTCTTTAAAAAAGAAGATTTAGTTTTCTACATGCAGGCAGCCTGAACCACATGGAGTGGGGAACACGGCTACAAACCCCACCTCCAGTCTTACCGGCTTGAAGAACCAGATGACTGAGTTCAAAGAGACCAGAGCAGGTAGAAAATGAGAAAGGAAATCCTGGGAAGAAGCCAGTCAGAGTCAAAACTCAGACCGAATCTCTGGTGGACCCCCTGAATTAGGTGCACAGGTCAGACTCTGGCCAGCTAAGACTAAAACAGTGTCTTCTCAATCCAGGCGTTTGGCCTCTCGGGGGACGTCTGGCCATATCTGGAGGCTTCTCCTCTGAGGGAGGAAGGCACTACTGGCATTGTGTAGGTAGCGGCCAGGGATGCTGCTGGGATCCTGCCATGCACCGGACAGTGTCCACGACAATCACTGAGCCCACAACGTCAACAATGCAGAGGCTGAGAAACCCTATGCTAAAAGGAGTAAAAGGATTTCACCTGTTACCCACCAAAGATGAGACAAGAGGTTGGAGTCTGAGTACATCAAGTTTACTGTTTTAAAACAAAATAGTAAACAAAATCAACATTCTTCAGAAAAAGAAAACAGAATCCAGAATCTCTACATTACTTACAATGCACAAAATATAATTCAAAATTATCCAATGGATGAAGAAAAAGCAAAATCTAACCCATAATGAAGAGAAAGATAAAACCAATGGAGATAATCCAGTTATTTTATTTAGTACCAAAGATTTTAAAGCAATTATTGTAATTATGCTTAAGGACATAAAAGGGAAATGTACTCATAGTGAATTTAAAATACAGGAAATCTCAACTGAAAAATGGAAATAAAACAGTCGAATGAAACTGAAGGACTGAAAATTACCATACCAAATATAAAATATACATTAGCCAATTCTTTTTACTCTTCGTGCTTCTTTCAGAATCTGTCTTGTGCCCATGCTGCAATGATTTTCACTAAATCTTGACTATAATTATATTAAAAAAACTAAATGGAAGTGAAAGGCATGAGATCTGCTAAATAATTTGATTATCAGAAAACCAATGGATACTCTACATTTTAGAATAATATACGTAGCAGAGATGTATGGTAGACTGTAACAAGAAATTATAAATAATCACTGGGATGCTATTATTTCTGAGCCATTCTATAGACCTAATTTATACTTAGTGTGGCTGAAATTTTCCAATTTAAAATTAAGAAATGTCCCCTCCCACCATGTCCTTCATAGACAGCCCATGAAGTCTCATTTCATAAATAAAAACATACATAGACGTATACATTTAAAAAAATAGTAATATAATAAAAACAAGAGCAGTCATTTCCCTTAGACATGTCTGTTTTTAACTTGCCATAGAAATTTCCTATATGCTATTGATAAGCTAGGAGAAATTATGAGTGGAAATGACCTCCCAGGTACATACATTTAACATTTTTTAGTCTAAACTCTAAGAAACTTCAGCAAAAGTAACTTTAGGTTTTTTACAAAGCCGGAGATACAAAAACATTCAATTTAAAATGCAGCCTATTTCCAAAATAATCACTTTAATTAATCTATGAGAATTAGTTATTTGGTGTACCTCAATATACTTCCATAGTGCTTAGTTTCACTAAAGTTGGTATGGAGAGAGAAACTTACTATAAATATCCTAAACAAGACCAGAGATAGGAGCATATTGACTTCCTTTATGCTACCAAAAGGGTAATCATTTGAACCTCCATTCATTTATGTCTCGTTTGTTGACTTTTTTTCCAACAAAGGAAGTGGCACTTAGCTAGGACATCTTAAGCAGAGGCAAAATAGGTGGTCAGCTATGTTATAAAACTGAAAAAACATTTCAAATTAACTCCCACTTGGTACTGAAAAATTCCTCTCCCCTCTTGTTAATCTGATTACGAACATCACTACTGAAGTTAAAAAAAAAAAAACTCTCCAAAATACATCCAAATACATCCAAAATACAAGTTTTAAAACTTGCAGACACACTGAAAGAGCAATACCAAATCCCTTGATTTGGTAAATAAAGGAGTCACTCTCTGCTTACACCAAAACCAAACACACCAAGAAAGGAAGAAGGAAAGATATATAGATATACATAGATACATATACACACATACATGCACATACACTCACACACCCAGGGAGAGAGAGAAGGGAAGCTAGACAGGTCAAACAGGCAGGCAAGGCAGACAAACTGATCTGAGGCATGCCTAGATTCTACAGTTTTCCTAAAATCAGAGAATCTGAAAACTGAAAGACATTTTAGAAAAAAACAGTGCTAAAAGTAACTCCCGCAAGGTCAAGTAGGTAATGGTAGGTCATCCATATTTCTGGATGGATGGTCTAGGGAACAAGGAGAGCTCTGTTTCCAGCTTCGTTTTAATCTACTAGCAGGAATTAAAAAGGGAATTATAGCAATAATAGTCATCCAACCTCTCTAGTACATTAAAAAACAAGATATATATAAAGTTCTTCTTGAAAGACTATATATTGAAACTGAAGATGTACTTTTTTATTATATTCTTTTTAGAATACCAATAGAATAAATAAAAAATTAAGAGTGGTGGTACTTGTTTTGGTTATGAAGGAAAATGGAAAAAAAGAAAAAGTAAAAGAGCTACCTACACAGAATATAGTTAACTACTGTCACCTCTGGTTGAACTGGTCTTTCAGTTGAACACTCCTCTGTGCACAGTATTTGTGAACAAAACAGAGTGCAGTGGCACACATAAGACACTCTGTAAAACCACAGCCAGTACAAGGCGGTTTTATCACAGGCATTCCCTGGCTGCTTCTCGCCTCCCCTGAAGGGTGCAGGAGTTTTTCCGTTGCAATTACTTGTAACAAATATAGCAAGAACCCCACACTCAGGATCTTCATTTCAACCCCCATTTATACCTCAAGCTACTGCAACCTCGTATCTCCCACACTGCTGAAATTCCCAATCTAATCATCCTTTCAGGATGTATTTTACGTGGATTGTGTGGCAGACACAGCTGATTAATCATGAAACTTTAAAAATCCATGGTTTTGGTGACACCAAGCATCCTGGCTTTCACTTCTCACTTATCTTTCTTAGTCTCCATGCACATACCCTTCCTTCCCCACCCACCCACGAAGGCCCACGCTCCTCAAGACTCTCATCACATCCCTCTTCTCACCTTGCACACAATTCTCAGACACATTCCAACGGCAAAGTACACAGTATCTTCTGCTTTATCCTCCATCAGATAAAACCAACAGAAAATGACTACATATTTTATAGACCAGAAAAAGGCTGTGAAACTATTACACATGATTAGATAAATCCAAATTGTCCCATTAATATTTTTATGGGCTTCCCATCAGATAGCCCTCATTATCAGATACGTGGCAAAGTAAATTTATGAGAAAAACTGAAAAAAAAAAATCACCAATGATTGTATTTTTCAGGACACTAGGAAGAGACTCCCTTTCTCTTTCCCATTGCAAGCACTTGTTTACACCTGTTTATCCTCTACTCTACATGAGGGACTTTCCCTGCCTTTTCATCGGCTCGTCTCTATATGGAAACATCACAAGGCAAGTACAGTAAAGAGGAGGACAGGAAGAGCCAGGAGGATTGAGGGGGGGGGGTGCACAGACATCGAGGACAGAGAGGGCAGGGAAGTTTTATAGTGCTAAAAAATATTCTCCTGCATCAAAGTATCTCATCTTGTTATACAAAATGTATTTTTTTGATATTAAAATCAAAAGGTAAGGGCATTTCTTGAAAAATAGGTGAGGTGGTATAAGAACATTAAAAAAATTAAAGAAATAATCTCTGGTTTGAATCCAGACAAAACAACACAAAAGCAGTCAAAATAATATACTTCCAACTGTGTGTGTGTCTGCACATGCATTATCTGCTAATAGCACATACAAAAGTAATTAGAATATTTAAAAAGTATTTGACACTTTTTGGAGTATCATTCAAGGTAAGCTTGCCCAGGAGGAAGAGACAGCTGATTAATTCAGAAAATGCACTAGCAAATATATGTTGTTAACCGTGATACACCTGATACCAGAAAAAAAAAAAAAAAGTCCATCTGTTATCAAGAGCAATCAATTATTTTGCTAAAACTAGGATTTAAAAAATAAAGGATATAAACTTCAAATTCTATAGTAATCAAATGTGGGCTGAAACTAAATAGAATCCCCATGAATAATTTCTAAATTATTTGAAAGGAATACGTTTTTCAATGTATTTGTTTGAAAATACAAACAATGGTTTGTTTTTAAACATATCTTGGAAGAAAAAGTTTTTTCAAGTTCAACATATTTTAGAAACTCAGAAACTTTGTATGTTTGATGTTATTTGTTATAACTCTTTAGGACAAAGCCAAAGTTTTCTTTCATACTTATTATATTTCTTTTTTTTATTAAAAAATTTTTTTAATGTTTTATTTATCTTTGAGAGAGACAGACAGACAGACAGACAGCATAAGCAGGAGAGGGTCAGAGAGAGAGGGAGACACAGAATCTGAAGACAAGCCCCAGGCTCTGAGCTAGCTGTCAGCCCAGACCCCAACATGGGGCTCAAACTCATGAACTGTGAGATCATGACCTGAGCCAAAGTTGGACACTTAACTGACTGAGCCACCCAGGCGCCCCTCCTACTTATTATATTCCTAAGGCTATCTAACAAAAGATGTGTCGCTATAAGGGAAAAAATGATATGAATAAATTTCTTTTATCTTCTTGGACCTGCCTGTTTAAATTTATATCACACACACACACACACACACGCACACACACACACACACACACACCGTGTATATATACATACATATGTATTGTGTGTGTCTCATATATATATATATATATATACATATATATATATAATTATCCCATCATCTCATAGCAAACGTTAAGAACTCTTTTAGAGTCCACCAGCAAATGGTTTAGTTTCGTCATCAATATAGAAAGAAATCATAGCTCAAGAAATCATATGCTGTTAATCCAACAGGTGAAATCTATTCATCAATACATTCATTTGTCATCACCATTAAAATCGTTTTAGCTATGTAAAACATGCAGTGTGTTAAGTCATCTCTTAATCTATTCAAAAAAAGCATCTATGCTACAATTACTTAACTTTACACTTAAAATACCATTCTTTAAAATAGATTTCTCTTGTTTGTATCTTGATAGCATCAAATAAGAGCATTCCTAAAAATATCAATTTGTGCATAAAATGTGTTTAGCACTGGGAAGCAAATTTTCTTCTCCACTGGTCACTAAACTGATATGCACGCACGCACACACAAAATTAAGCCTAAAAATGTTTATTTTTGCTTTTTCTCAACTACAAACCAGTCACATCAATGATCTCATTTAGCCTTTCCAATAACCCTGAAGGTCATAATTATTATCACCAACTCTGTTACAGGAAAACACGAAGTCCAGTTCAGAAAAACTAAAACAACTTCTCCAAAAGCAAATAACTTCTGAAGAGAGGCATGATCCCAAATCTTCTCAATTCAAACGCCCTCATCCATAGCATCAGCCTGTCCATCCAAAATGACCTGAACACTAAGATCCTGTTTCAGCATCAAACAAGAGGCTCTATTTTCCACTCAGAGAATGAAAGTGGAGAAGTCATTATACCTAACAAAGTTTTACTATAGCAAATGCCAACTTTTAAAACTCAATGGTTGGTTTAAAATTGTTCCAATTGTCAACACCTCCTAAAATAGTTTTTCAAAATCATTAACATTTCTATACTATAATAAAATGAAGTTCTACCTTCAACCATTAAGTATAAAATCTAAAACTAAAAAATAATTCAATTACATTGCTCAGAAATCAGTAGCCTGCCAGGCACACAAAACCAAATATCTAAATATATTACAAGTATTATTCACATCTGGTTTGTTAAAGTTAGGAAGATTTCTGGGGTGTAAATGAAGTGCAAAGATATACAAACACTATATAAAATAGATTGATAACTACATTTGACTTCAAACATTAGTGTTTATTATCAAAGTACTAATTACTACTCTCAATCCCTGTTTTATGTCCATATTTCCCCTTCATCCCCTAATTCCTATTAAATCATCATACAAACACCCTCAGCCCCTGAAGAAACATTTTAGGGCTGGCTCTGTTAGTTTACTATCAGTGACCAGCTCTGAGACTGCACACTGAGCATGGAGAGGCACATAGGAATAAATGCTAAAGATCATCATGTCACAGCAACTCCATATAGGACCAGTCACTTATCAACTTAAAAACCAAAACTTTAACCACTCACAAAATCTACATCCTCTGTAACTTTAAGGAAGCACTAAGATTAATTATGCCCATGGAGCAAATACTTTAGTTAGACCAAATCAATATAAATAAAGGGGGGGAAAAATCCCTCTCCATCAAAGCATTTACACACCCATACATGCCGACACCTTTGTAAAGTACTATTATCCTTTTCAGGCAAACTTAATGCTAGTCCCTAATGTATGTGATTTAAAAAAAATCCTAATTCTCATGAATTAGGTTTGGTTAATGAGATCCACAACCACTTCATACAAGCTTTAAGACAAACAGGTTGGAGAGGAAGCTGCTAATGCCAATTAAGTCGTGCGTGGGAACAATGAAGTTAAGAAGGTAAAGGTTCCAGAAAGGCAAGAGCCGCCAGCCAAACTTGGGGCAAACTACCTACAAAGACCTGTCCTCCCAGCTTACCATCTAAGGTTTCACGAGCTCTCTTCTGCAGCCCAGAGCTGGGCCCCTGAGCTTGGGGCAAGTTCACAGACAAATAGAACTGAGTTTGTGTGCCCTGCTCCTTGGATATGAAATAATCTCCCATCAACTTATGATTCCAATTAAATCTATGCTGTGTCCAGAGGCGAGTGAAGTATTCGCCTTTGAAGGTTTTGGTTTTTGATCTTGGTTTGACTGACTGAAAACTCCATGCCTGTTTCGTATTCAATAAATGATGGTCAAAAGTTTAGGTCTGTTTAGAAAAGTAACTCACAGTCCTGGTTTGAGATTTCCAAGGATGTATTCATAGACATTTAAGGGGTAGGAATCAATTCTATAAAAATTATCACCATGTGAATTCAGTTGACTGTTTTTAAAGTTATGCATATTAAACATTTCAAATTAAGAAAGATAAAAAAGGATAATGAAAATAACAAAACAGAATATTTTAATTCCAAATAGTGTGGTAAGAAGGGGCTTAGATATAGGTTATTGATTATCTTTCTAGTTCAATATTCCACAAAAATATAATAATACGCTATTTAATAAAATCGTAATAACACACCAATTAATAAAATTTTATTTAATAAAACCTATTTTAGTACATCTAAACTAAGACTCCTAGAAAATAAGTAAGCTGGTTCCCCCCATCTCTTCCCAAGACATAGCTACAGTCAAGCAAAGGAAAGGAAAAAAACGAAAGGTTCCTGAGACTCACCTTTTATTGACTGGTTTTTCATCCTTTTCATACGGTCGGACAAACCACTTTCCAATCCTAACGAAGTTCTTATCCATTAGGCACCTGGAATAATCACACCAAGAATTATATTTAAGGTCTTACTAACAAATTAGCAAGTCACTGAATCAAATAATCACAGATGAGATATACTATTGAAAATAAAAACATCACCAAACTGTCAAAATGTTTTCTTTTCACTTAAAATCTTTACATTATAAAAATGCTGAAAGAATTTTCTGACTTTGAGCATATATTTTTATTACACATTATTCTTGCACATGTAAAAAATTATGTAAAATTAATTGGCCAACGTATTCCTGAAATGTCTTAAACTTCTGAATTACTTCAAATCCGAACACACTTTTTTGCATCAATTCTTGTGTCATCAAGAATGCTGGGAATCCAGGCAGCATTCCTCATGAGTACCTCAGAGGTAGTTTTCTAGGCCAGTGATGCTCATTGTGCAAGTGCGCTGCTGGCTTTCGTGTGTGGCCCGTGACAGGCAGTCCTTGGGTGGAGGTCTCAGACACGGAAGCGCTGCAGAGCCTGAGTGTGGTGAGGCACGCGCGGACGGCCGGGCAGGGAACAAGGAGCCGCAGCCACTTCTTCAACAGTGATTATCCGCTCTCCTCCCATCCAGGTTGTGCCCCATTCTGTTTCCACGCTGTTTTAGGCACACTGTTTCGATGTCAAATTACAGGGTAATCCTCCCGAAGTCATGTTAAATGGCAATTGAACTCAACTCATATAATACCCAAAATGCACACAATTCAACTCAAGTGACAAGAATACAGACAGCTATGACCAAGTTCACTTGTGTGCAGGCATATGACAACTGTGTCATACCTGCCACCTGGCCAATTCGGAGATGCCGTCATTTGTAAGGAATATTTCTGATTTTAAAGATTTAAAAATGTGGGAGAAAATTACGTTTTGAAATTGACAAAATACAGTAATCTCTAACATTATTCAATAAAATGACACATATTTTCTAAGAAAACCTGTCAGAAAGCTGGATGTAATTCTTCTACAAAGGTTCTACCTACCAGTAAAAGAGCTACTTTATTCAATATTCAGGCAATTCTGCAAATGGCTTTTGCCTCTGTAATTTCCATACCATCAAGAAGGATAGAAACAATTCAAGCCTTCACCCAACTCATTACAGGTTAGATGCGTTAGTAAATGGCAATCGTTTCTGCTGGCCACAATGTAACTCCCCGCTGGCAGAGTCCATTTGGAGCATTGCTGCTTCAAAAAACAAAAAAAACAAAAACAAAAACAAAAACAAAAAACAACAACAACAACAACACCTGCTTTTATTTTGAAAATGAATTTCCACAACAATCTTCCTTGTTCACAATGTAGAAAATTATTTTCAAAGCAACCCAATCTGTTTTCCTAAGATTATAAATGAACTTGCTTTTAGGGTTAAAGACTACATGACTTGATTAAAGTTAGATTAGGAAATAGGGAATACTCAACAAGGTGTTTGTACTCAAGAAGCAAAACTGAAAAAGTATGTCCACAGTTTACTCGCTAGCACAGAGACTTACTTGTATTCTTTAGACAGAATAGATAGATAGGCAGGCAGGCAGGCAGGCAATTTCCACTGAAAAACTCTACTGTTTGCTAATAGTAATATTACCAATAACTACTGCTAGAATTACCACTACCACCACCACATCTGATTACCAGATGTACTATATCATTTAATTACCATAGTATTTATATGAACAGATGTTACATGCCAATTTTTATACACAAAGCTGAGGTACAATGAAAGTGTTACCAACAGAAGGTCACACAACTGATGACAGCAGAGCTGGGATAAGCCTAGGTACAGCTGATCACAGGACCTGAACATTTAACTATTGCCATATATTGACTCTCATGATGTCACATTTCCTCAGTTCTTTCCTCATTTTCAAATTCCAGATGCATACTATAATTGATAGGTCTATTTAATGTTTCTTTATCCTATCTGCTAAGAGCTGTTATGAAGTTGAAGGTGTTCTTAAAGTCGATAATGCACAGAATGAAAGCAATGGGGCATGTAACACCTACGGAACCACATCACACACTGTATGTTGTCTTCCACTGACACACATCCTCATATAATAAATAATCACTTTAAAAAATAAGTATCACTTTACATAGTATTCATACTCTTAAATATGTCTTGAAGGTCAGTATTCAAAAGAATAATTTATTCAATAACACACACAAAAAACCCCAACATGAATTTATAGTTAATGGACAGATAAAAACCAAGGCTTTAGATAGTAGAATATGAAAGGAAAACAGATAAAATATCTCTGACTAAGGGAGACAAAGTGTAAAGTCTGTTTCAAAACCCTTGCCCTTCTATGAAGTAAAAACCACAAATTCTATTTGCTGACTTCACTCGAGTACAAACAAACAGCGAGCCAGGGAGCAGTGCGGAGGCAGGCCCACTCAAGTACAAAGGCACAGGGCAAAAAGCTAATCGATCCTGAGAGTCTAACTCTCTGTGCTAACAAATCTCCCGGAGTTCCCCCTACAGATATTTCTTTGTCAGGCAATATCAACAAAAGGTTATTATCACTAATACAAAACTCAGCCATGGAAACTACTGATCCTTGCTTCTGAAACTATCCAGTTCCAAATGATAGACATAAATGACTTAGTGATTTTCAACTGCTCATCAGTTTCTATGTGATCAATGATTTCCTACACACTGGAAGTAAACATGAGAACACAAAATTGCTATGGATGAAGTACAGCTGCCCCTGAACAATGCAAGGGTTATGGGCTCCATCCCCCCATGTTACTGAAAATCCATATAGGACTCTGACTCCCCCAAAACTTAAGTACTAATAGCTCACCGTTGACCAGAGCCTTACCAATAACATAAACAGATTAACACATATTTTGCATGTTTCATGTATTATATATCATGACTTTACAATAAAGTGAGGGAAAAGAAAATGTCACTAAGGGTATCATAAGAGAAAATACATTTACAACACTATTTATAAAATAATAATAATAGTACAGGTGCAATTGGACCTGCAGAGTTCAAACGAGTGCTGTTCAAGTGTG
Source organism: Suricata suricatta (assembly GCF_006229205.1). Taxonomy (NCBI): domain Eukaryota; kingdom Metazoa; phylum Chordata; class Mammalia; order Carnivora; family Herpestidae; genus Suricata; species Suricata suricatta. The sequence continues at coordinate 77,274,211 of NC_043713.1, read as the reverse complement.
TCAACTGCGGTATTTTTACTCAGTTTTGTAGGTACTGGATTTGTAACGAACTTATCTCAGTAGGGGAGAACTGTCTCAAATGTCATGTTCAGCAGTGATACAGTAGAGTTAGCAAAGTTGTACCAAGTACTGCACAGAGAAAGGTGGACCCACATTAGTGAAGATTCACGCCCTGACCCCGAACCCAACAGAGAAATTAGTTAAGTTAGATGTAAACATGGTTAAGTATGAGAAGGAAGTTTCTTTTCACTCAAAAATCAGGTAAAAAGAACTCAGTGACTATCATGAATTTTTATACTCTTCAATCTCCTTAATTTCAATTACAACTAATCCAAAAAACAAACCTCATTTTCTCACATACACAAGCACACAGAGAGAGCGAGAGACAGAGAGACAGGCAACCCCCGCCCCACCCCCCACACACACAGAGCCTCCAAGACTAATACAAAAAGTATTTCCATCTGGTGTCTTGTATTGTAGTTTGTGGGAGGAAATCAGAGAGGAGGGGTGGGTCTCTACCACCTGACAGAGACTGAGGCTCAAGGGTAGAGTATACGGAGGGACTATGCCCTGGGTTCTCAATCATTTTGGGGTCATCATTCTATGGCATAAATAAATCTAATGAAAGTTTTCATAGCCTCTTTCTCTTGAGAACCTCCATACACAATACTAACATTAATCACTCTAACTGTGCTTTGGCCTGGAATCCCTCCTTCATCCCACTCTATCCTGTCCATCTTTCGTGTCCCAGACCAGCCCACGCAGCTAATACCTACCTATCAGCACTTGCATTACCAAGTTGTAATGATTCATTTCTATGGCTCTTTTTGTCCCCAAGAATCTACGAGAAATCTAGGGGAAGACACAGTATCTATCTTAGTTACTGGCCATACTCAACAAATCTCTAAATGCTTGCTCTGTAATACCCTTTATATTCTGCTCTACACTAGTGAGTACTCAACAAATACCTGAGAGGTGAATGCTGCACACTAAGAAGTGTTTTCCTATTCATAACTAGTGGTGTCATCCTCTGTGTATGCAACCACTACTCTTGGGGAGCCCCATACTATTACTTGAAATTTTGTGTGTATGTATGTTCCTACTAGTGAGACACTCGGTGCTGGAGGGAGAAAAATCTACATATTTTACTTTGTTCCACAGCCCATCAGCTCACACTCCAGACTAAAACCATAGTGCTCAACATGTAGGGAATCACATAGATGATTTTCAAAAACGTTCAGGAGACTAGCACAAACGCCCATATGCTTTAATTATACTTGAAGAACAGAATTAAATCATTTTGAGAGAAATTCTAAAAAATAAAAACTAAAGTATATCAGAAATATAATTTCTCCTTTTTATATTCTACCAATCTTTTGATTTTTGAACGACAAAAAATTTACATTTAACTTGACAAATAAACCTTCCAACACACTCCATCTACCAAAAATTGGTTCAAATTAACATCATAAATAGTACCAAGAATGTCAGTTAACCTTAGCTGTTCACTTAGTAATTTGAGATTTTCAAAATTTTCTTTACTGTTAACATAGGTCAAGTAGTATGATATTATCTTCCAAGGTCACCATGTGATGCCAGATTCACAAACTGTTCTTCAAACAATAATTCTAGGAAAGTATTCCTCTCCATTTTTTTTTAACTTCATTTATTTTGAGAGAGAGAGCAGGGGCAGGAGAGAGGCAGAGAGAGAAGGGAACAGAAGATACTAAGTAAGCTCTGTGCTGACAGCAGAGAGGGCTCAAACTCACAAGCCATGAGATCCTGACCTGAGGCAAAGCCGGACATTGAACGGATGGAACCACCCTGGAGCCCCGAAAGTATTTCTCTTTAGAAATTTCCAGCCCCCTACTATTTCCCAAAAATCACTGTTTCCAGAAGAAAAGAAACAGCTCCTGAAAAACAAAAATGAAATCACAGTGTGTGTGTGTACACTTATGTGCCATGCCGTATGGCTCTAAATACTACAAGATCAACTGCACTCCAAAGTTGGCAAGACCCAATTTCCAGCCCCCAAACCATGGCCTGAAGTACGACAGCAGAGCCACAGCCCCACTCGGCAAACTGCTTCCCAAATGGGCAGGTTTACAAGGGAGCCACCCTTGACTCTGGCTCCTTCAGCATGCCTCAAACTATGCAGGGGTGACAGTTTCCTAAGATTAAAAAGTTCAAGGATGGGGTGCTAAGTGTCTGCTAAGTGTCCAACTCTTGATCTCAGCTCAGGTCCCCATCTCAGGGTCATGAACTCAAGCCCCATGTAGGGCTCCGCATTGGACACGACGCTTACTTTAAAAAAAAAAAAAAAAAAGTCCAAGGATAGTGTTTCTCTGCCACACCCTGAATCAAAGTACACTTTAGTGTTATCACCTAGTTATAGATCTGCTCAGATAGACTAACTTTTATATAACTTCGCAAAAGAAATTCCTTACCAGCATCAAAGCCTTTACTTTACTATTCCAATCTAGATCAAACATACACACGCACGTTTCCTTCCTAGAAATTAGTCTTCCTAGAAATTGCTCCCATTTCTCAACCAAATTAAAGAAAATCATATAATTTAGGAGCTAAAGAAATCTTTTTCAACTAATCCCTCTATCTTCATTATTTCGGGTTCCTACTGTGTCCTACTGGGTGGCTGGCTCCTCTGGCCAGGCAAACCCTATCATTCCCATCCTCTCCAAAATCTCTGTAAGGTTAGGCATTTTAGAGGTCTAGCTGCACCTGAAATGTCCATTCTAATGCTGTTCCAAAGAACCTTCCCTTTAATTTCAAACTTTTCATTTGAATCAATCCCATTAGTCCAACCACAAAAATGATTTAATTTTTTTTAAGTCGTAATCCATTCACTGTCCTAAAAATATTAAATAAATCAATTGATTGGTCTCAGGGTGAACACCCTTCTCTCTAGACATTTACAAAAAGATACATGCTTTTATTCACTTGTGTCTATCATGCCTGTAGTGATTCTTCCTTAAAAGCATATGTCCCTTAGATCTAAAGACTCATTTTCCTACTTGCTTTAGAGAACTGCACAATGGCACAACTCAATAAAATAGGAATTTATTGATTACTCATTTCCTGCTGTGTTATCACATTATACCCAAGGACTCTCAATATTGCAAATTTTATCACCATTTCTTCATCTAGGCCTATACCTAACACCATGCTCTAGTGAATATATTTATTATTTTGAAACCTTAGAACCAGCATATCCAAGGGCAGTGCTCATGTGCCCTCTGATGATCACCTCTATTAAATCACAATACCACAGGCCATTGAAAACTATGTAATTTGTAATATACAAATATAATGCTATTGCTATCATAATTATAATTCCAACTTCCTTCACATTATTTTTACTGTACTTTTTCAAATGACTATCTTCACTCGAAATACCAACTCTTGGTAAACCAAAAGGCCTGGGCCAAAGGCAATTTTACAGCTGTGTTACCAACTACCTTGGGGTGACTATGCTGGCAATCTATTAGGAAAACAGCCCAGGGGACTACTCTGAAGGGACATTATGTTTTACAAATGTCAAATACTCACAGATTAAATAAATCTCCCCTAAGTAAGTATGGACAGGATAGAGCTTAACAGCTTCAAAAGATCCATGTGATCTATGGTGTGCAAAGCAATGATTTGCACTTTAGAGGAAAAAAGTACCTTTCCATCAAAAGCAGCTTATGAGTTTGATTCTAAAAACTTAAGACAATTAAAATTAAAATATGCTACCACATCTGATGCCAATTTGACAGCATTATGCCAGAAATTTTAAGCATTTCTACAAAGCTACAAAAGCATGATTTTTTATGACACAAATCTCTGAGGTAGTACTAAAACTGGGTGAGAGGAATGGTACACATTTCTTGGCTTTTTTTATTTTTTAAACAGCTTTTCAACTCCATGTTTTACTTCATTCAGAAAGCGTTAGGTGAGATGGACGTAATGGACTATGAAAAGTACCAGTTACAATAAAATAAGAGTAACAGCCACTAAATCTGCAATATTAAAAATGCCAAATGAAGAAACTACTGGAAAAGACTGCAGGTTCTAGTTTTCCATAATATCTTCACAGTCAACAAATCTTTCTCCACTAGAAAGGAGTGTGAGGCAACCTACACTTGAAATACAAGATATAATCTTTGAGAAGTTCCTTGTTAATACATAATGAAATCCCACTAAGCTGCAAAGACTGATGAAAAACAATTTGAACTAGGACATTATCAAAAAGGACAGGAAAAGCACCAGAGATTCTATATAAGTAAAAACAAATTAATTCCAGTTATTTTGTCAAAAAGGGATAATTGATCATCAGGAAAATAATAAGCACACTTACTGTTGTCTCTGAGGAGAGAAAAAATATGCATGATCGAATCCTCTAAAACTGTACGACTTCAAAGGCCCAAACACTTTCAGATACTGAAATTCTAACTAAAAAATCACAACAGAAGAATATACCAAAAGAGGCCAATATGGCTCAAAGCTTTTAACAATGCATGTAAATACATGCATAATTGTGTTTTTAGAAACATATCTGTATTTTAGTAACAGAACCAACACCAATTTGGAGGACAGATTACAAGAAGGGAGAAGACTTCAATTAATAGGTATGGTAGACTGTATTTTTTCTGAAAAGATGGTTTCCCTTTCCCAAATATGTGCTGTCCCGTTAACATCAAGCTTGGCCATGTGACCTGGGCACCTCCTACAGATGGACAACAAATATTTTTCTCATTCATTTGACTTTAAGCTCGGTGGTAGATTTCTCAGCCAATGAAATGTGAACAGAAATGGTGCTTGCCCCTCCTTAAGAGAGGCTTCAACAGGCTGTTAAATATCTTGCCATTGGTCTTTGCTCACAATCAGGAGCCCAGAAAGTCTCTGACAGGGCTGTCTCATCTGCATGATTCCTGTGCTGAGGAAAGAGAATATGAGGAGTGCTCCCAGTAAATGACTCACAGTGGGCAAGTAGTATGAGCAAGAAATAAACTGCAGCTGATGTAGAACAGTAAGCTCTTTCAGGTTTTCTGCTACTGCACCATAACTGAGCCTAACCTGACCATAGAAGAGGCCACTGAAAAACTTCATGAAACCCTTATGAGATCTTAAAGTATGCCAATGGCATTCAAAATGAAGAGAAGGGGAGTGCCTAGAGGAATATCTGGAAGGTTGGGGGCAGAGGATGTCCAAAATTATACAATAAGAACCATAAACCAAACAAAAAAAACTCAAGGTACCAAGATATTAAACAGCACCACATGGAAGTAGGATTGGATGAATTATAAATGAACCTCAAAGAATAAGATTTCTTTTCAATGATTAGAGGGAGACCGATTTCTGTTCAACATAGGAGACATTCTAACAATGAACTTTCTAGCATCTAACTAACTGAAGTTTCTAACATCTCTCTGAAGATGAAAAGAACTCCTTTGGAAAGCTGGGCTCACATAACTAGAAGTTTTCAAGGAAAGGATGGAAGACCACATAAAAAGGATATTATAGAATGGATTCTAGAATGATCCGAACAAACTGCCTAACAGACTTTTAATGCTGTGTCCAACTCTGAAAACAGTAGTATTCATCATTCTACTTGCTAATATTAACAGCAGTTAGCCATTTACTGAGCTCTTATAATGAGAAAGGGACTGTGCTGAGCAAAACAATCCTTCACCATTTTATAGGTAAAGAAGGGCTCTGCAAGCTTGTCATGTGCCCAAGTCATAGTATTAATTAACGTGGCAGGACAGAATAACAAAATATCTTCCATCTCTGAAGGCAATGAAGAAATGGACTTATAACAATGTATGTTCCTGCACAGATATATACTATTAGAGCCAAATATGTTAGTTTCAATCTGACACCTTGAAGGAAAATGCTCTTGAGTAAGCAACAATGAAGTTTGTTGCTTTATTTTTTTTTTTTAGCAAACAGATGACACTAGCTGGACACATCCAATGCAATGTGCGCAAACACTGCAGAGCTACAGGAGTAAATGAGTAAATGGGAGATAAAATATGTGAAGTCATAATACCTTAGAATTTAAAGTATTCTACACAGCATCAATACAGTCAGCACCAATCAATAGCAATTAAAATGAAATTATCTTATTGTGTGTGGAGTTTACAATGTTACCTTAATTTCTGCAGTGAAATGATTTTTAATAATTACTGCAGAAACTCATCATTCTGTATACACCAGCCAATTGATGTCTTTTGGAAAAAAAAAATCAATCTGTATGACTCCTACTTCGCTATATGCTCAAGGCAGTTAATGGAATTCTTTTTTAATTAAGCAAATCAGTACACTTACAAATACAAAAAGCAGAAATAGCAAATCACTAGTACAAGCCCTGTTAACATGCAAACTAAGAAAAAAACTAGTTTGGAAAGCACAAACACCCCACAGGTGATTCCTGTATGATCTACTTCAAGAACCTCAATTCTGGCCTTCATGCTAGAAACTCAAGACATTCACACTGGGAAACCCAGTCTATCTTTATCTGAATAGAAGTGGAAAGACATGACAGAAATTTGCCAGGAATAAGATTGTAAAAATTACATTTCGATACATTTAGGGTGTAAGCAGAGAAGTAAGTTAAAGCAAATGGTCTAAGTTAGGAATGAACAAAAGGGCAAGCATATGTTAGCCAGCGCAGTTTCTGTTGACACTGGATAGAGAGCTAAAAGCAACCATTTAAAATGCTTCCGTACCTCATGAGCAGGCTAACTCTAACTCACACAACAGTTACTTAAAGCTTGGTGAAAAGAGGACATTATTTTGAAAGATAAAAGAATTATAACAAATGTTCCCCCCAAAAATCTCAACTTGTTCATTCTCATTGTAGAAAACGAGCTAAGTAGTTCGTTATTAGTAATCTTCTAAAAGAAACACTTTAATTTCAAAATAAAGTCTTAGAAGAGGATTCATATCAAAATATGCAAAATAACAGATCTATAGGGAAAGGAATTCCCAATTACTGAACAGTAACAATAGGCCAAGTATTGTGCGGCAAACATCACATACATCATCTAACAAAAACTCAAGCTGCACGGTATCCTATATTTAATTTAAAGAGTGCTTACTAAGGCTTAGTGAGGTTAGGGTAGGTTAGGGTAGCTGCCCAAGTAACAGACTGTGAAATTAAACCAAGGTCTAAGCCAAAGTTCCTTAGAACCAAGCTTTACTGACTGTATGCAGTACGTCACAATGAACTTTCCTATCAAATAATAATTTAACTTGACTTGGAGTTCAGTTTTGTCACAAATTTGGAATTTGTGAGCAAGAATAAATGAATTATCTGCATTTCTCTTCTCTCCCAATTTTTGTTCTTCTCATTTTCTCCCAACGATTTAAAACACAAAGGACTGAAAAAATACAATTCAACCACAAATTTGTTAATATTTTCTAAAAACACTAACTTAGGATATTAAAAAACGAAAAGAGCTCTTCTTTTTAAAAGTATATATTTTGTTCTGTATACATTAAAAACGTACATTTAAAAGACTGTGTTCAAAGGTGCATTAATTATAATATAGACAGTAAGAGCTTCATTATGGCATAGATTACAGAGACCGTAAAGTTTCCACATTTTCCGGAAGGGATTCTGTGTGTATTTTTGTTTTGGTTTGTTTTGCCACGGGAGAGAGAATTACCAAATATTTTAATTATTTAAGAGTACTCGACTCTCAAAAATCAATGCTTCAAAAATATACTTAGTAACAGATGGAGGGCCTCTAGGCCCACTCTAAAGCACAGAGAGGTAGGAACTAAAGTTCAGAATGAAAGAGATATATTTGGTGGGAAAGGTCCTTCTGATGACCCAGGTGGTGACAAGTTATCAACCATGGCTCAGGTACCCTAAGCACTGACACTGTGGTGACATTACTCTAACCAGCAGCTTGGATACGGAACTGACTAGTACCAGAAGTCTGAAAGTACTACATAAAGACTCAGCAAGAGAAGCGAAAAGGTTTTCCTATAGAAGTTCTTAATTAACCCATTCTCTGTCATCTATTTTTCCCCTTAAAAAACTATCCTGAGCCCAGAATATACTGTTATGCCGTAAAGGAAGGAGGTGCCCAAACAATGAGGACAGGACTAAACGCCACAGAAGCCATCGTGACGGGCTTCCCCTGGCCAAATCTAGAAGAACTCAAACATCTAAATAAATGAGGGCAATAACAAATTATAATCCATAGAATAAAACAGAAATTCACTCTTCCAAATTTATATAGCGAATATGAACACAAATACATATGAGAAAATGAAAATCTCTTCCTTACAAAAGAATATCAAATAATAAAAGTAGAAGGGATGATGGCATTTGAAGTAACACTACAGCTGTTAACAGCACAACCAATTTAGACAACAGAAGATAAAACATGAGATCAAATGAGGTAATGGGATAACTATACAATCTCATCATATGTGGCCATAAATCACTTATTACAGAATTAACAAAGATCACAATTAACAAGTACTTACTAATATACCGTATAGAAATCTGACGGAACACCACCTCAAACAAGTTGATCAACAATGTTAATATCAGTGACCTTGAAATCGCAGGCCTCTTGCTTTGATATACTGGGGACACCACATCATTTCTACATTATCACTTACAAAATGCATAACCTAAATATAATCATGAAGAAACTATCTCAGATTGAGGGACATTATATAAAATATATAGCCTAAACTCATTGAAAATGTCAATGTCAAGAAAGAAAAAGAAAGGCTAACACTTCTAGAAAGAGACATGAAAAGTAAAATGTATGGTCATGGATTGGATCTTGGGCAAAGGTGGCTTACGAAGTCAGGGACATAACTGGGACAGTGATAATGTCCCAGTTAAATTGCAGATTAAATAATGGCATTTTATCAATGTTAGGTTTCCTAATTTTCAGAACTGTACAGCACTTACAAGAGAGGACAGCCACATCCTCATCCTTACACATCAACACTGAGGGGTAAAGAGAGAACAATTTCAAGTGTGTATTCGACTATCGAGTGGTTCAGGAAGTTTATTTAAAATACACACACACATTAGGAGTAAGAGATCAAGCAACTGCACAAACTATAAAGCAAACTGGATAAAAGAAAACCTACTGGTCAATCTAAGTAAAAAGATACCTGAAGTTATTTGTGCTGTTCCTGAAACTTCTCTAACGTTGCAATTGTATCAATGCAAAAGCATTCAGACTTAACAGGAAAACCTATGAATCCCCAGCACTACACTTGGGCGTCTCACAACATCTGTGACGCTGTTCCTCCTCTCACCTTTCTAACAGATTGTGGATGGCTTTGAAGAGTAGAGTCCGACATTCATAGGAAAGGCCATTTTCCCAGAGTCCTTCTTCCACAACTGAAAAAAGCAGAACAAAACAAAAAATTGAACCAGTAAGAAGAGCATCCAAATTAAAAAAAAGCTTTTAAAACATTTTTCTAAATCAAAGTTAATGAATTCATCTAAATAAATTATTTCACCCTGAAACAGAGAAAGGAATCAAATATTTGCCCCAAGCCATAAAAAAACCTACGTACAGACGGAAATAACATGTTTCAATTTTAAAGTCTTTGGAATATAAGCATGGTACAACTCCTCTCCAATAAAGGTCATTCCAAACCGATTTTCCAAAATTTAAAATCATTCAAATTTCTTTAAATGTTTTTTTTCTTTCTTTAAATGTTCTAAAGGAAGTACCTTAATAGGATTTTAAGGACATGACTTTAGGAAAAATGCCAGGAAATTAAATCTTAATATAAGATCAAATTTATTTCCTAAACTCATAATTTCATTTATGTTGGACATTTGGGGGAAATACTGTATTTGCCTTTGAAATAAATATACTATAACACTAATCTCCAAGTAACTCTAACACCAAGAGAATCCAACAGACTAACAATGCCCCCATGCATTCCTAACATTCTTTTCATATATAAAAGGATATAAAATGCCCTAGAGAAGACAGCTAATTTCCTTTTAAATTATATTAGTTCAGTTCAAGATAGCAAAAAAATGGAAGGATGGAAACCACATCTGCAGAATTCTCTCTCTCTCTCTCTCATTATCTTGACAAAAGCACTCACCAGAAGAAATTCTGACAGAGAATTAAAACACATGTTAAATCCACATGCATTTGTAAAGCATTTACCACACCAACAGACATCTCAAAATCCACCTCCATATTCTCCAATCACACAGAATTAGAAAAAGTGTATTTACATTCATGGGTTTCATCGATAGGACTTTTTTTTTTGTAATTATAAAACTGGATTCTTTTTTCTCGGTATGTCAGAAGGGTTATTTTCCTGCCTATGTGGCTAACCATGGTTTACCAAATTTTCCCAAAGCAGCCTCTGTCAGAAACATTTTATTATTCATCACTAGAGAAATGGAAATAAAGTACAGCAAATAAACAAATGTTCTGCTAGCAACACACTACTTCTGTTAAGACAAAACAAGCAAAATCTTTCTACAATTCTCTGAAGGTGGGTTCTCACACATATATCTTCTGTGTAGAGTTTTCCTGGGTGAGAAAGAGAGCTAACATTTCAATAAAATGAACAACCTATATTAATTTGCTTTGCCTTCCTTATGTGTCTCATTGATTCTAAGACAACATCAATTTTTTTTAATATTTATTTATTTTTGAGAGAGACAGACAGAGTGCAAGAAGGGGAGGGGCAGAGAGAGAGGGAGTCACAGAAGCTGAAGCAGGCTCTAGGCTCCAGGCAGTCAGCACAGAGCCGGATGCAGGGCTCAAGCCCACGAACTGCAAGATCATGACCTGAGCCAAAATCAGATGCTCAACTGACTGAGCCACCCAGACACCCCAACACCATCAATTTTAAGACACACCATTATTTTATGTATCACTGAAGGTGGTGGGGTGAGGTAATCTGCTAATTAAACTGTAACATGGCTCTTACCACTTAGGACTCTTAATTTGCAGTTAAAGAGCTCCTTTAGATTCACTGACTTTTTTAAAAATATCATTACTGTGCATACATAAAACAGATAATATAAGCCAAGGAAAAAAAGAAAAAAGGTTATAAGTTCCTAAAACTTGGGGCCCCTGAGTGGCTCAGTCAGTTGAGTCCAACTCTTGATCTCCCCTCAGGTCATGATCTCAAAGTTCGTGGGACTGACTGAGCCCTATGTTGGGCTTCGTGCTTACAGCATGGAGCCTGCTTGGAATATTTTGTCTCTCTTTCTTTCTGCCCTTCTCTCTCTCAAAATAAACTTCTAAAAAATTTCTTAAAACTTCATCAGCATTCAGAGTGTAACTCTTTTGAATCACATTTGAATCAGTCACTCGTGTCAGTCTGTTTTTCTATATAATAGTCTTTTGTGTCATGAAGAGTGTTAGTGATGTACCATTTGTGAGAGAATCACATCTTTTTTCCAAGATTTTCTTCCAAGTTGGTGACAGCTAATCTGCATTGTTTTAAAAAATATTAATTAAAATCTTCAAATACACATTAACAGGCCCCCATTAATTCCTAAACCAATTATCAACATTGTGTCATCTGCTTCAACCACTCTGCTTTCTTTTTGTTTTCTTGATATACTTTAAAGATAAGAATGTACTTTGGTACACATTAAATCAGATTTAAGCAAGGTCTATAAACTGCCTTTCACATTGTATCTCTTAATTCTCCTTAATCTATAACAGCTCATTTCCTGTTTTTGAACATGCCATTAACTAACTAAAAAAACCAGTTAGCTATCATACAGAATACTTCATATTCTATACTCGTTGCCTCATCATGGTATCATTTTTTAATGTTGATGCTTTGACCTTAACAGAAGATGTGAAAGTCTTCAGACAAGAACCATGGCTATTTCTTCCTCAAATACTCTTGAAATACCTTAACTGAAATGTTTAAGTGTTATAGCTGTCCAATCATACAAGGTGGAATACTAAACAAGTTTGACCAATGCCAACTACACCACAATGGTAAGATCCCATTATAATTTTACTGTGATTTCAACAATTTTAAAAGACTATAGAACTGATTTCTTTCCTTTTAAAAAGTTCTTTAAAAAACAACCAAAGAAAACCTGTTACTAACATCATACTTAATGTTAAAAGACTGAATATTTTCCCCCTAATATCAAGAACAATGCAAGAATGTCTGCTGTCACCATTCTTATTTCAGTTTTAAATGGGATATCAGCCAATACAGTAAGGCAAGAAAAAAAATACCAATCATATTAATTGAAATAGAAGAACTAAAATATCTCTATTCGTAGATGACATGACTGTTAGATAATCCTATGGAATCAGCAACACCAACAACAAAAAGTTACTTGATCTAAAACTGAATTTAGCTAGTTCACAGAATACTAGGGTCAACAGAGATTTAAAAAATCATATTTCTATATACTTTAATGAATAAAAATTACATTTTAATTATAATTTAGAATAGCATGAAAACCCATGAAACCACTGAATTTATAAAACTTAAAAATTATGTCCAAAATCTGTATGCTAAAAACTATAATACTGATAAAAGAAATCAAAAAGACATAAATAGAGGTATATATTGATCACGGACTGGAAAAGTTACTATTGATATTATTTCCTCTAAAACAAATCTATAGATAGCGTCAACTCAATTTCAATAAAAAAAATCTCTGCAGGACTTTTTATGCATGGAGAAGCCAAGTCTATATACCTCTATGACAAAGCAAAGGAACTAGTGTAACCAAAATAATGTGGTAAAAGAAAAATACAGTTGGGAGACTTACACCACCAGATTTCTAGATTTACTAAAAAACTAGAATTGACAAGATAATGTGGTACTAGAGAAAGGACAGATAATATAGATCAACAGAACGAAGAGTCCAGAAATAGACCCACAACTATATTGCCGATTAATTTCCAAAAAAGATGCAAAGGCAGTTCAGTGGAGAAAAGACAGTCTTTTCAACAAAAGGTGCTGAAATAAATGAATATTCTTATGCAAAAAAAAAAAAAAAAGCTTCAAACTCTAGCTCAAGCTCACACCATTTAGAAAAACTTACGCAGGGGCGCCTCAGTGGCTCAGTTAAGCATCCAATTTTAGCTCAGGTCAAGATCTCATGGTTTGTGGGTTCAAGCCCTGAGTTGGGCTCTATGCTGACAGCTCAGAGCCTGGAGTCTGCTTCAGATTCTGTGTCTCCCTCTCCTCTGCCCTTCCACTGCTTGCACTCTGTTTCATTCTCTGTTTCTCTCTGCTCCCTCTCTTTCTCTATCTCTCTCTCAAAAACAAATAAACACTTTTCAAAAGTTAAAAAAAGAAAATAAATGTTAAAAAAAAAGAAAAATTAACCCAAAATTGCAAAACTTAAAAATGTAAAATTTCAAAAACACAGGAGAAAGTTTTTATAAGCTGAGGTTAGCAAAGATTTCTTAGATATGACACCAAAAGCATGATCCATAATGCAAAACTGTTAAATAGGGCTTCATCAAAATGAAGACCTCTACTCTTCAAAACACATGGAAAAGCTATGTGAAGCTACAGAAAAGACGAGCCACAAATGAGGGATAAGCAGTTACAAATCACCTATCAAACAAGAACTTGTATTTACAATATGCTCTTCATTTTTAAAACTATCAAAACTCAACATTAGGGGAGGAAAACAAGTTTAAATAATGGACAATAGATGTGAACAGAGCCTCACCGAAGAAGACATATAAATGGCAAATAAAAACATGAAAGATGCCGGAAACATCACCAATTATTAAGGAGATGCAAATTAAAAGCACAATAAAATATCTTCCATCAGAATGGCTTAAAAGACAAACTGAAAGTACTATGTGCCAGTGAGCACACAGCATAACTGTAATGGTCACATACTGCTGACAGGAGTGCAAACATAGTACAGCCACATGGGGAAAATGGACTTTGGCAATTTTTTCTAAAGTTAAAACATAGATTTGCCATGCCAACCAGCAATATCCACCCTAGGGGTGTGTGTACACAAACATATACGTACATAGATAAACACACACGCACACACATAGTTATTCAAGCAGAATAAGAACTGTGTCCACATGAAAAACTGTAGCAAACGTTTTTACCTGTCCCCCCTCCCCGCCCACCAGCCTCAAAGTGCCAGGAACTGGAAACCACCCCAAAAGTCCCTCCACTGGAAAGAACAAACAGTAGACACTCCTTATACTGGGATACTATTCAGAAATAAAAAGAACTGATATACTCAAAACACGGGTGAATGTCATTATACTAACTGAAGAATGCCATTATAATAAAGCCACATGCTTTATGACTCACTTGTGTGGCATTCTTGCAAAGACTCAGTGGATTCTCATTCCCATCCCTGGAATGGGAATGGCTGATAACAAAGGGAAATGGGAATTTTGGGGATCGTGGAACTATTCTACATCTTGATTTTGGTGGCAGTTACATAACTGTATACATTTGGCAAAACGTGTAGGGCTATACAATCTTTTACTGCTCTACAGACTCATTTTACTGTTGAACAAGCCTTCTGAACCTAAGGTATTATGAATATACTTCCATTACTTTTTCTATGTTTAATGTTGAAAATGAGAACAGAGTATGAATCAGAAGGACTCCTACTCTGCTCAGTTAAATGTCCAACTCTTGACTGCGGCTCAGGAGACTCGTGAGAACAAGCCCAGCAATGGTCTCCCAGCTGACAGCAAGCAGCCTGCTTGGGAGTCTCTCTCTTCCTCTCTCTCTCCCTCCCTCCCTCCCTCTCTCTCTCTCTCTGCTATTCCCATGCTCACATTCTCTCTCGCTTTCTCTCTCTCTCTCAAAAATAAATTTAAAAACTTTTTTAAAAACACAAAAAACTGTTTCACCCACAAGAGACTACAGACCAAAGTGGTCCATCCGCACAATACAATACAATATAAATTATATTACTTGCTTCATATTAAATACTGCAAACAATACAAAGGGGACAAAAATACTTCTCTTTCTTTAAATGTTTTAAATATGGGGGCACCTGGTTGGCTCAGTCAGTTGGGCGTCTGACTTTGGCTCAGGTCATGATCTCACAGCTCATGGGTTCAAACCCCATGGTGGGCTCTGTGCTGACAGCTCAGAGCCTGGAGCCTGCTTCAGATTCTTTGTTTCCCTCTCTCTCTCTGCCCCTCCCCCACTCATATTCTCCCTCTCTCTCTCTCTCTCTCTCTCTCTCTCTCTCTCTCTGAGAAATAAACATTAAATTTTTAAAAATTTTTTAAATACTGAAAATTTTCAAAAATACCTTTATTAATATTACTTTTTCTATGGCAATTCTCATATCTTACTTTATATTATATAAATATATTCTATAAATTAATACAAAGTTTAGGCACCAATTTAACAGGACACAGAGAAGAAAGTGGTAACACAAGTAACACAAATCATACTACATTACACTCTTGTTTAAGGAAAGGATACTAAAACTTAAGAAGCCACAGAAAATTACGGGGTGCATTACTGGCTGAGTCAGTAGAGCACATGACTCTTAATCTCGGGTTGTGAGTTCAAGTCCCACATTTAGCATGGAACCTACTTAAAGAAATAACAGTAAATTATAGATTATCCTATAATTTACCAGGAAATTTAAAAATATAAGTCAGTGACGGTAATTAAAAAGGACTTAGTGTTTGGACTTCATACAAACACCTAAATTTCATCTTACATATTAAAGACTGAAGAGCAATCAATAATTTATTGAAAGTCAACAACTGTAATCAAAGATTACCCTTCTTTGATATCAATGTTAAGCTATACATTTAAGGATAGCACATTATTTTTCTAGTGGTATTTTAATTTACTGTTTAGATACAGCAAATATACTTGTAGAAAGGAACAAAAGTCAAACCAAACTTTCTTTTCTACTTCATATACAAGATCTCCGGAAAACTAAGACCAATGTATGTTTCAATGAATCTCGAAAATGCTAACATAAGTTAATCTAGAATATCATTTTTGGAATCTAATAGATACTTGGCCAACGTACACTGGCCCATGGTTCTTGGCTGTGTTATGCCTCAAGCACCAGGCTAGAAATTAGAGGAGTACACTCCAAAAGCTAATACAGACTTTGCGTATCAATGTAAGGCAACAACTACTTTGAATCCCTTGTAGCACAGGCCTTTTATTAAAAGGTCTTTTATTTTAAAATAACAAGATAAATAACTTATAGTCAAGGCTTTACTCTATTTGCAAAGCTTTGAATCAAGCACGATATGTAAATGGATGACAGAATGTTTTCACCACAACATCATGAGACAGAGCAAGTGCGTGTGGCATTCACTTTAGCCACTTAGTATCTGATTTCTTCCTATCACTTGGAATTGCCTACTTCATAAGTCAGAGGTCAAATAAGGTCACCCCTACAAGGAGCTGAACCAGATTCTCTCTTCCTTTCCTCTCCTGCAATATGGACAAGGACATATAGATGCTACAGTCCACTAGATGCTCCTGACCCACACCTAGGGATACAGAAGGAAGCAGGTCGAGAGAGACCTACCTCCCTCCCTCCCTACCTACCTACCTACCTTCCTTCCTTCCTTCCTTTCTCCCTCCCTCCCTCCCTTTCTTTCTTTCTTCGAGGCACCCTAAGGCTTAAAAATCTTAAAATTGCCCCCCAAGGTCACACAACTAACAAATTCAAGAATCTAGAGTCAAATGTAGTTATATGAAGAAACTAACAGGATGGGTGTCTAGGTGGTTCAATCAGTTAAGCATACGACTTCAGCTCAGGTCATGATCTCACAGTTCATGGGTTCAAGCCCCAAGACAGGCTGTGTGCTGACAGCTCAGAGCCTGGAGCCTGCTTCTGATTCTGTGTCTCCCTCTTTCTCTGCCCCACCCTCACTCATGCTCTATCACTCAAAAATAAATATACATTAAGGGGGAAAAAAAGAAGCTAGCTAACAGAATCAAATTATTTTATATCTAGTTTTATAAATAGGAAATAAACAAATTATCCCATTAATTAAACTCCACAAGGGTAAGCAATTTATGTGCATAGCTGCAGTGACTAGGACATATCAGATATTTGAAAACATGTGTTCAGTTGACCTAATATTGTATTTGCACATACCTTTCAAATTTCATTGGATTTAGCTTCAATCTAAACTCTCCTTATAATGATTTAAGAGGATTAGTGGCAAAGATGGGATTCAAGTCCAAGTTTTGTGACTAACATTCATGTTCTTTCCACTATACCACACTTCTCCATAAGGTTAGAAATTTTTACATTTCAGAAATAGAATTTAGTGTTTTATCACCTACATAGAACACCCAGTGCTCATCCCAACAAGTGTTCTCCTGAATGCCCCTTACACTTCTAGCCCTTCCCCCGACCCAACATCCTACCAGCAACCCTGTTTGTTCTCTCTGTATTTAAGAATCTCTTATGGTTTGTCTGTCTCTCTCTCTCTCTCTCTCTCTCTCTCTCTCTCTCTCTATATATATATATATATATATATATATATAGACACACACACACATATGTGTGTGTATATTATTTTTGCTTCCCTTCCCATGTTTTGTATATTAAATTCCACATGAGCGAAATCATGTATTTGACTTTCTCTGATTTATTTCACCTAGCATAATACATTCTAGCTCCATCCATGTTGTTGAAAATGGCAAGATTTTATTCTTTTTCATTGATGAGTAATATTCCATCGAATATATACACATCTTCTTTATCCATTCATCCGTCGATTGACACTTGGGCTCTTTCCATACTTTGGCTATTGTCGATGGCACTGCTATGAACATTGGGGGTGCCTGTGCCCCTTCCAATCAGCACTCCTGCATCCTCTGGATAATTACTTAGTAGTGCAATTGCTGGGTTATGGAGTAGTTCTGTGTTAAATTTTTGAGGAACCTCCACACTGTTTTCCAGAGTGGCTGCGCCACTTTGCATTCCCACCAGCAGTGCAAAAGGGCTGTTAAGGGCTGTTCCCCTTTCTCCACATCCTTGCTGACATCTG
Source organism: Suricata suricatta (assembly GCF_006229205.1). Classification (NCBI taxonomy): domain Eukaryota; kingdom Metazoa; phylum Chordata; class Mammalia; order Carnivora; family Herpestidae; genus Suricata; species Suricata suricatta. The sequence goes on along the minus strand of NC_043713.1, from coordinate 77,256,212 downwards.
TTGTTGCATGAGTTGTTAATATAGCCATTCTGATAAGTGTGAGGTGGTATCTCACTGTGGTTTTGATTCATGTTTCCCTGATGATGAGTGACATTGAGCATCTTTTCATGTGTCTGTTAGCCATCTGGATGTCTTCTTTGAAAAAGTGTCTAATCGTGTCTTTGGCTCATTTCTTCACTGGACTGTTTTTTGGGTATTGAGTGTGATAAGTTCTTTCTAGATTTTTGGATACTAACCTTTTATTGGATATGTCATTTGCAAATATCTTCTCCCATTCTGTCAGTGGCCTTTTAGTTTTACAGATTGTTTCCTCCACCGTGCAGCTGCTTTTCATCTTGATGAGGTCCCAATAGCTCATTTTTGCTTTTTTTCTCTTGCCTCTAGAGACATGTCAAGTAAGAAGTTGCCGTGGCTTAGAATCAAAGATGTTATTGCTGGTTTTTTCTTCTAATGTCAATGGCTTCCTGTCTTACATTTAGATCTTTCATTCATTTTTAGATTATTTTTGTGTATGGTGTAAGAAAGTGGTCCAGGTTCATTCTTCTGCATGTCGCTGTCCAATTTTCCCAATACCATTTGCTTTGTCAAAGATTAGATGGCCAGACATTTGTGGCTCCATTTCTGGGTTCTATATTCTGGTCCACTGATCTATGTGGCTGTTCTTGTGCCAGTACCATACTGTCTTGATGATTACAGCTTTGCAATACAGCTTGATGCCCAGAATTGTGAAACGACCAGCTCTGGTTTTCTTTTTTCAGGACTTTTTTCTCTATTTGATTTCTTTTCTGGTTCCATACAAATTTTAGGATTGTTTGTTCTAGCTCTGTGAAGAATGCTGTTGTTATTTCATAGGGATTGCACTGACTATGTAGATTGCTTGGGGGAGTATAGACATTTTAGCAATTTATGCTTCCATTCCATGAGCATGGAATGTTTTTTCCTTTTTTGGGTCTTTTTTGGTTTCTTTCATAAGCTTTCTATAAATTTCAGTATACAGATCTTTTACCTCTTTGGTAGGTTTATTCCTAGGTATTTTATGGGTTTTGGTGCAATTATGAATGGGATCGATTCCTTGATTTCTCCTTTTGCTGCTTCATTATTGGTGTATAGAAATGTAACTAATTTCTGTACATTGATTTTATATCCTGCAACTCTGCTAATACATATATCAGTTCTAGCAGGGTTTGGATGGAGTTTTTTAGGTTTTTCACATAGAATATCATGTCATCTGCAGAGTCCCTTTTGTTCTTAATGCTGGCTACAAAGGCAAACTTCAACACTGAACTAAAATTTCCCTTTGGATCCATAATTTGTATCTCAAACTAATGTCCTCTTATACAGTTGCAACAAATTTTGTCAAAGGCTAAACAAAACTGAAATTGTTTTTGCAATCTATTCATACAGCTCCATGATAAAATCAGAGAAAATCACATTTTAGCTTTTTAAACTAGTTTTTTTTTTTTTCTGGACACTTCCTCTCAGGGTGAAATTTAAAACAATACTCTATTTGCTGAATATTTAGATTCTTCAGAAAGTACTGAGTGACACTGTGGGAGGGGGAGAGAGGCCAAACACTAGTCTGAATTAAGTTTCTATAAATGACAGGAGATGCATTTACTATCTGATTCATTATCTGCCTTCCAAGGTGGACTGAGAAGAAAAGCAATCACCAAGAAATTTATAAGAAGGCCTGCAGGTGCTGGACCCCATCTTTAAGAAAACTACAACCTCCCCAGGGTAGCCTGTCTCCATCTTTACAATTTAAAAAAAAACAAAAACAAAAACAAAAAAAACACTGTCCTAATTCTTTTTATCTTTCCAGTTTATATTTAAATGTTTATTAATTCTTTTAGAACATAAAGTAGTGGGGTGCCTGGGTGGCTCAGTCGGATAACAGGTTAAGGAACCCACTCTTTGATTTCAGTTCAGGTCATGATCGCAAGGATCCAGGGAACTGAACTGAACTGGCCAGGCCTCACTGACAGCACAGAGCCTGACTGTGATGGTCTCACCAGTCTCTGCCCCTCCCCCACCCGCAAGGGGGAGTACGCTCTAGCTGTCTCTCAAAAATAAACATGTTAAAAAATTTCTAAAAAGCCTCTCTTTGTGGACAACTACTTATAAACCTATTTACACAACGTAAGAATTTTTCCAAAACTTTGTTAGTCTCAGAAAAGCAAGCACCAAAAGACCTAAAATACGTAAACAATAAATGAGTGGCAAGAGTCAACCAAAACAATGAATTCCTAAATTAAAACACTGTCCTGTTGTTTTGTGGCCTATTATTGCCCAGCTAAAACTAAAATATAAAACTAAGTATACTGCAGCTGCCTGTCTACAAAGAAAAAATATTTTGGCACTAAAGTTATCTCACTTAAGTTGTAAATGCTATAATCGGAATTTGTTTAGATAGCTACTGTTCAACATTTTTAATACAGTAATCCTCGTAATCAAATATTTAAACTGTGAAAGTATTATATAAATGTTTTTCTTTGAGCAGGAAACAATGTTTTAGAAAGGAAAATTTAAATAGTAGTAATTACTACTTAGTGCCCAAATAATTTTTCAAAATCCTCACAAATTATAATATAACTTTTTTCAACTTTGAGAAACATGGCTCCTTGCAGAATTAATAAGCTTCTCTGAAAGAAAAACCATATAAAAGGTTCAGGAAAAAAGTCAATATGGCAAAATATCAAAGCAGCATATACTTCAATGATTTTGTGTTTCCCAGCAGAGATCTTGGAAAGATACTCCTTCCAATTTGACAAATGAAACTGACATACTTTACTTGAAGGGGAAAAAGTGGAAGGAGGGAGAATGGAATCGGGTAGGGAGGAGCATAAAGATTGTGAAACCTTGAAGAAATTCAAGCTCATGCTTTTAGAATTTAGGTCACCCTGCCTTACACAGTTTAAAAGTAGAATTACTTTCAAAGAATACATATTTCCTCTGAGCTATGATACATATTTCCTTTTAATGTATCATATTGCAGCAACAGCTGAAATGAACGTCTAGACATCAAAAACACTTCTTACTCCCACCTACTGCTTTTTTACCTCAGGCATCAAAACTAATGAAACCTATTATCCAGAACATTGAGTTCAGTAACCACATTGGCCATTGCAAATATTAGAGGGGGGAGGGGCACTTTCAGGGATGGCACTCCTTAGTAGCCACTAAAATTACTGAAAATCAAATTTCGCTCCAAACTCCAGAAATACAAATAGATTAAAGCAAGGCACATGAAACAAGGAGATTACTTCCCAGTTAGATTTCAGTGACAAACTGCTGAAGACAGCCCAGTTCTGAACGCAGGATTTATAATTTGCCCACACTGCCTTTGTTTTCAACCTTTATCTGTTGTTTATAAAGCATACTAGCTTTTTTAAACTGCTTTTTTAACTGCTTTAAATTGTTAAATCTCCTAAGAATTACACTAGGCAAATATCCTAATGAAAAAAATATCAATTTAATTTTAAGGGTTGCATCAAATGAAATGCTTTAAAGGTAAATAGACAATTCTGAAGTATCTGCTTTCTGAAAATTGACGTAACAAAGCAACATAATGCTACATTAATTCTGAAATGTAGCATAATGCCCATAAAAACCCAATTATATACAACACGACTGATCCCAGTTCCACTACCATCGATTGCCTTGTAAAATCCATATTTAAAGTCATTAATAACTAAATGGACGTATTACTTATACCAAATTCAACCTACTTAGAGCTCTAATTTCCTTGAATTGCTCGTGGGTGTAGAATATTTGGTATCACTTAAGAAATCTATATTGAAAATGGATTTTAATTTTCCCAGTCAATTTCATCAACTAAATATGAATTAGGGACAGAAGATACGTATCAAAATGTTCCATCTATCCGTTCTGACCTATTTGTGACTTTAAATGATTGCAAATACTGAGAATATTTGTAAGATAGAAGCACAGTTGTGATTCAAAAAATTTTTCTAAGTTTTTAAAATTTGAGTACAGTTGACACACAATGTTACATTAGTTTCAAGTGTACATCATAGTGATTCAATGTCTCTGTGTCATGTGATGTTCACCGCTAAGTGTAGCTGCCGTCCATGATTCAAACTGTTAACAGTATAACGGTTTGCTAAGGCGTCTCTCACAGCAAGGGTCCTCTGCCAGTTGCAGGATAACCAGAATTTTAATGATGGATTCTACACTGCATTGTAGCAGCTGAGACATGACCCAGGTTAGCATTTCAATGGATCACAGGACTCCATGTAAAGCTACTAAACTTTAAATTGAAGGAGACCATAAAACTAAATTTCTAGATAAATTGAACAAGACCTTCAAAAGACAATTGCTACAGAAAACAGTCAGGCTGCAATGTTTCTTTAATAGCTACACAGTGGGGGAAAAATCTTGCACAATCGCTGTTAATGACTCCTAATAACCAACTTGCCCCTACTGCTACTCCTATCAGAGATTTTTTAAAAAATAATTATCACTTTTTTTTTTTACTTTTAAAGCTATCAATATGCTCTTAATTTTGTTACATAATACACATGAACAAAGGCCTACTAGGGCAGTCACCAAAATTAAGTTTTGTATGGCTGCTAGATTACCTTCTTTATCACTTTCTGTTTGAAATAGGTTTTATTTTTTTAAATAAGGCTACTATTTATTAAATAGTTACATGCCTTTAAAAAACTACAAGGAAGATCAACATTCTTAGAACAGGAATCACCACAAGATAAAATTAAATTTAGAGACAGAAATCTGGATCTACACTTGATTTATATTCAAATCATTAATACTACAAAATAAACATTTTATAAACTTACACACACCCGTGCGCACGTGCACACACACACACACACAGCACTACTAAAATTCTGACAGGGCAAGTCCCTAAATTGCCTTTTACACTAAAGCTCAAACAGTTGTCTGTCAGTGCTATTACAGTGAGTAATCCTTGCAGCTGTAACTGTTTGAAATGCAGCTGTCTGGCTGGCTTTCTCTCCCCACCCCCACTCATCCAGCATTTCTGTTCTTGCTACAATAATCTTAAAGAGCATTTTACAGGAGGCTTAGCCCTGGCTGAGGGCACTCTTCGGCGTGACCGAGAGAACATGGAAACACGATTCATTAGACACGCCTGGAGTGATAACAATGGTGCTGCTTCTTGCTGCCTTTCATTTCGTACATCAGGCTGAGACTAATGCATTCTCGTTACACAACAAGCACATTTATAGACAGGAAAAAACTGTAATCACCTTTGATTAAGAGACAGCATATTTCTCCTATATGAGCCGCCAGCCATACTGACATAGTAATTATTTTTTAACTGACAGGTTAAAATAGCAAATGTAGCAAAAATAACATCTGCCCAAAAAGAGAGAGAGAAAGAAGGGGGGTGGGGTGGGGAGATGACTACTATGAATACTTGGTACACAAAGGTTCCTCTAGCCCAGGCTCCGTGCCATATCCTTGAGACCCGAAGGGCACTTCGGCTTGTACTGAAGCTAGACGGTCTGTGGCAAAGACAACAGACCCCTTATCAGGCAGTCTCATTCTACATGCCAGGTCTTCGGATGCAAAAATTACAGAATTTTTTGAGTCATTTTAACTGTAATTATTACTGACCCACCTTCTTTCCATTTCTTTCACCACAGGGCCACAAAATCCAACCGCAGTAGTAATGCAGTCCTCTCTTCCGTGATCTTATCTTTACTACAAAATAATCTGTTCTCTTGACTTTGTCCATTATGCAATTTTAATACAAAATGATTTGTTTCCCTTTACATAAAGTGCTAGGCCAAAACAAAAAGCCTGCTTCCTATTTCTACTTAGTTTAAAAATAAGAAAAAGAAAAACACAAAATGTATTCCTCATTAAAAACAGGAATGCAGAATAATTATTTTATATCTTTTTATCATTTCTCCAACTCCAATCACTATACCTGGCTAAGGTCTGAACTGCAGTTATGAAAGTCTTAATTTAAACTGGAAAAACGTCATAAGCCACATTATACTGAAACATGTAAAGTTAATTTCCTTATGGGACTTTGAAAACTGAGCCACTTGTCCACACACCTATACAACTGCAGTCTTCACTCACAATTGTGGGTTCGTGCAGATGTGATGCTGGGCTATCGTTTACGGCGAGTTAGGTAGCTAACAGAAGAAATACATTATTAAGCCAGGAACTGAAAGACTATAGTTAAACCAGTTACTAGAAAGTATTTTCTCAAGGTTAGTGGACTCAGTATAATTATTTTTTTAAATGGTTAGTCTCTTTCTTAAGCCTTCTATAATATTATCTTACACCTAAGAATGTGCTCCAGGGGCACCTGTGTGGCTCAGTAGGTTAAGCGTCCGATTTGGGCTCAGGTCATGATCCCACACTTTGTGAGTTCGAGCCCTGCGTCGGGCTCTGTGCTAACAGCTCAGAGCCTGGAGCCTTCTTCAGATTCTGTCTCTTTTTCTCTGTTCCTCCCCTGTTCATGCTCTGTCTCTCTCTCTCTCAAAAACAAATGTTAAAAAAAAATTTTAGTGCTACAAAACTAGCAAAACAATTTGTATGTGTGAAAATTTGTAACAGTAGAGAAAAAATAAGCAAATAGAAAAAGTTAAGCGTGGTTCACGAAACTTTGAGAACTAAAAGAGCTTTTTTAAAAAAAAAGTCACACAGCACGAATGAACTTTTGTAAAATAGCAAAATGCTTGAGCAATTTTTAGCTGCTGGATTTTAGAGTTTTCTGTCCTGTGCTACCACACCAGGCTAGAAACCAGGAAATCTGCAGCCTGTCTTTAGTGTGCACATAAGTGGGCCACTGGGCTCCGATGTGCAATTAAACACTATGTGCTTGAAAAAGAAATCTGACAGGCACCACATTATGTTAGAATCACATAAGTTTAAAATTTTTTATCATCTGGAATAAAACAGGTTATTAGAGAGGATAGCACCTATACCATTTCTACCCTGTAGTGTCAAGTCTCCTTGGTCATGACTTCCCCAAAGTGAATCAAATCATTTCTATGAGTGTTCCAACTGTCTTCTGTTTGTGAGATATAAAATTAATCATCAATATCAAACATGTTGCCACAACAATTTTTATTTAAAAAATTCATTTTAATTGAATTCTTAGTAATCAGAACATTTCACGTTAACAAACAACTTGGTTTACATATGAATATCCATTATATTAACCTAGTTCTTAGATGAATCTAAAAGTGAAATGTATAATTCTCCCCTCAAGTCTTCAAAATTAATTTATGCTTTTTTATATTCAAAAACAACCTACTGGAAAGTAATAAAAGCTTCTCAAAACTTAAAATTGAAACATATCCAGGAAAAAGCTGCTTTATCCAAAACTTTTAACAAGCTAAGCAGTTTCCAACTCATAAGCAAAACATTTATAAATGACCTAAATATTCTAACATGGCCAACATTTTCACTTTATGTAGGTGTTTCAACACTACAAGATTCCTCTGCAGTAAGATAATGCAGTTATAAAAATCCGCAAGTGCTTTGGGAAATTTAGATCGGTTATGTGCACAGTGGTGTCAATGAGTTCAATCCTACTTTCTTTCTAAACTTGGCCAGAATGGCATTTTGACTGGAGGGTGAGGTGACCCAGTAATTTTGGATAGGGCACAATCTAGGGCAGGGAAGGGCTGAGGAGGTCCGACACCACGCCCAGCAGCGGTTTGCTCCCCACGGTCCTAGGAGTACTGTGTCCTATGGAAGAGTCCCAGCAAGTCTCTGACTCTTTCCATTGCTACATGTCACTCAGTAATGCTGCAGTTTTTAACCACTGTAAATAATGAAGTTCTACAGGGGCTTCATTTGAAAACAAACAAATATGAGTTTGCAAAGAAGACAGAACTTGAAAATCGCTGGGAAAAAGGAGAAAGAAAACCAGAAACCCAGAAAGCCTGCGTCACTCTGCTAACACTTCCGTGGCTCTGCTGCTTCTTTCATACTTAATCCCTACTTTCTTTGAGATTCTTTTCAACTCTGAATCTGCACAATTCTAAGGAGGGGTACTAGAATGTAGGAAAGCCTTCCAAGATAGACTGTGAACATAGAGTCAATTTCTAGCCAATCTACTCTTTCTCATCACAAAGCCCAGGACTCAAATCAACACTAGTTTAAACATTTCAGGTGACATTAGCTTGCTACAGGCTAGCCTTAGAATTTACCCACCAGCTAGGTTTGTCACAAGGGAAAAAATATGTATTTCCCAAATAATTAACTTATAAATGGTCTTTTGGAACATACGATATTAATACTTACTGGTGTTTGCCCATGTTGAGATTCCTTTCCACAATTTAAAAACAGCTATTAAAAAATATAACAATTAAAAGTTACCTTCATTAGCATTTGCCACTTAACAGAAGAGAATGCTTTGATAGTAAAGGAGTAACTCAGGAAGCCTCTGTGCTGCCTGTAATATTTCTTGGAAGCTGTACATTAGATGCTGGTCATAAAATAATTCATTTATTTTGGATGCAATCCTCTATTACTGCTCACAAGCTTAAAGCCTGTTTTCAACTATGCTTCAAAAACACTACATACGGAATGATAGGAGGTTAAAAGTTCAGTGGTACACACCATGATCACAACTTTCCCCCCATGATCACAACTTTTTAGATGCATGTTCAAATATCTTGTAATGGAATAAACAAAAATTATAATTCCTATAAATTTTCACCCAACTTCTAATGCTATGTTTTAAATATAAGTACCTGAATATAGCATTAAAATGACAATGAATACCTCAACTAAAATATACGTATTTTCAAAGACAATATTACCTACCCCTAACAATGACTTAGCAATTCAAATGCTTATCAGATAATAAAGAAATAGCCTTAAGGCAAATGCAGTAAACAGGAAACACACCTTGTTTGGAGGGAAGATACACACTCAAACCTGGTAAAACACAGATATCACAGCTGAGTTACTTTTAGACTCCAGCTTCTCCAAGAAGCAAAAGCTTATTAACAGCCCTCCCTGCTTTCACTCCCACAGCCACAAGACCACTCTCCAGTAAAGAACCAAAGAGATCTTTTCAAAACTTAAATCAAGCCATAGCATTCTTCTGAAAACCTGACGTCAGTGGCTTCACGTGGCAGGAAGAACCTGTTGAGGGTCCTCCCACTGCCTGCTGCAAGGTCCTGCCTGATCTCATCTCCAGGGATCTCTTCCATCTCCTACTGGTTTTCCAGTTTCAGCAGCACTGGCCCTCTGTCTCTTTCTCCAACAAGGTAACAAGGTGAGCTCAAAGTCCTTGCCCTTACTTTCCCCCTGTATCCCTGTGGCTGGCATATTCTTGGTTCTTAACTCAAAGGCCATCCCCTGCCAGCAGCTTTCCCTAACGGCTCTGTATCTGAAGTGCTCCTTTGCCAGCCGCTCACTTTCTCATCAACTGTTTTGTGGCACGTAACTATGAGAAGCTCTTCATTTACCTACTGCCCGTCTCTTCACTCACACAAGACCACCACCTCCATGTGCAGAAAGGGCAATGTCAATACTGCACAGAACCTTCCACAAAGAAAAACACAGTGACCTTAAGAAAACATTCAAAGTGGAGCAAAAGGCAACCTCCTACCCAAAGACAACTTAATGTTACTCAACTTCTCAGACAACTGAACATTATACATGACAAGGCAGCATGCTATGGTAGGAGTCTAAGGATTCTGACAGTATAAAAAAACACCAAAACAGACATTCGTATAAAAGGCTTAGCTTTTTTCCTGTCTGTGATTTAAGGAACATTGTACACATTCTCAGAGATGTGATTTTATTGTTTCCATGGAAACCAAACAGGGTCATAATTAAAACACAAAAACACTTCTATAGAAACATGTATAAATGAAAGATGTGATAAAAGTAAGATCTTATTTGAACCTATAATAATTAGCAAGATTACAGTGACTAACGAGAAGGATTCTTGAGAGCAAAATCAAGAAAATTATATTAAATTAAAACGCTTTACAATAATGACAATAAACTATCACAATTTAAAGCCTTTACTATCATGAAGTGAGCCTCCTACCAGTTTTGTGTGTTAAAACCAGGCAGTTCTAAATTATAAAACTTCTATCCTAATAAGGAACATTTAGAAATAGAATCATTAACTCTTTGTCTTTTCTAGACATAATTGATTCTAGTTATCAACTCTACAGGTTATTACTGTTATTACTGATGAGGCCTCTTTCACTAAAAATTCACAATGTCCTCTTATTGCTAAAGACTACCCATCATGTTCATCAAATCTGGAATAACAAAATAAAGTTACATAACAATGGAGTGACATTAATTTGTTAAATTTGCATTGTATATTGATGTAGCTGTATGTATAATAAATGTGCTGTTCCTTTCTATGGGGTAAAGTGGAACCAGAAGTGCCTGTGATAGTTACCCGGAGCCACATCTACGAAGGCCCAGGAGAACCTCTCCCTTTGGGGTGGGGGAAGACCAATGCCAAAAACATTTTGTAGGAAACTACTGTAGAATCATTTCTGTGTATGTGTTAGTAATTTCATGTGATTTTTCCCCCCTGGAATCCCAACTATTTCTGGCTTACTCACAGACACCAAATTTTTATGATTCTTTTTCAAACTTTTTAAAACTGAATTTATGTTTTTTAATCAAGTTAAACATATGAAAATCACTAATAAATTCTCAACTTAAGAGACAATATTTAAAAGATGTATTTTATCTATTTGAGGATAACCCAAATATTATACGCTGAGCTAGATTACTAGTAATCCCAGTTTCAGCAGAGATGCTTAAAGATAAATGAGGAGAAGAAACTGAAACACAATGGCTCTTTTAAACTGACTAGACAACTATTCACTATGTAAATCTGTTTTGTACCCTTCAATCTAAAAAAACCAAGCCCCCTTCTAGTTTTCAATTAGGCATACGCTGTCCTGTTTAGTTTTTTCTCTAACCACTCTGTCCTTTTGAAGGTGAACTTAAATTTAGTCAAAGATAATACACAGACAGTAATGGAAGTGGATCTTTGCCGCCCCCAAGCCAGACATTATGCCTTGCCAAGGGAGAAGGTCTGTTTAAATAAGACTATTCACAAGATAGGGAGCACCAGCACATGCCCATTTACCTCAAGGGTAGTCACCAAAGCTAGAAAGCACCATGAAGCATAGCATCAATGCTTTTGTTGAAAAGATCTCATAGACTAGAAATGAGCTCGGTATCATAAACATCTGTGATTTTCAAGGAAACAAAGAGATTTCTTAAACTCATAAGAAACTGCCTACATATTTCTTAACTATGAAAATTACAACCTCCCTCTTTGAAGGTGATCATACTTATATATGTTTAAGAAAAAAATTCTTGGCCACACTGGAATAACATAAGAAAATGTTTTATGCTTGCTGTACTTCAGTTCAGGTTAAGAACAACTATTTTTAAAATAAAACTCTCCAGATTGTGCAGTTTCAATTCTCCACTGCTCATTTTCTATGACAATCTATCTGATCAAGAATTTCCCTGGGGAAAAGGAGGGGAGATGATACTCTGAAACCTCATTCTGAGAGAAGTAAATCTTTGATAACATGTCCAGTTTTTTCTGAAAATGTTAACAAAAAGGCAATGATATCATAAAGTGAAAGTTAGTTTTAGAAATGAGCAAGTCAAGCTCATCAAAAGGCCAGAAAGGACTTTCTGGAAAAAATGATAAGCATCTTGGAATCTCACTACTTCTCTCACACACTGAGCTCCAATCTGCAGCCGCCTCCCTCTGAGCCAATGCACTTGATGGGTGTGATAACAGATGGATCATTGTATCTGCCAACTTCCTGTGATGTACTGTACGGGGACTGATAATTTAGTGACTGCACAAGTCCTACAACAGACAATGCAAGCAATCCTGGCATTCAGTAAGTAGCTGCATGCAGTCCTTTGACAGTCTGTAGGTTTGAATATATGTGGATTATTGTATAATGTAAGCTCTCTGCAAATATCTATGCCACTTTCAAAAAAGGAAAAATTAAAAGCCGGGGAAGCAAAGAACTAAATAGAAAAACAGAAAAGAACAAATGCAGCTTATCTTTAAGATGGCTTTTTTTTTTTTTTTAACTTAAAAGCACATGAAAAACATATATTGCCTCAAAGACTTGGGAGAGTTTCATGACCCGGTTAACTAGAAATAAACATGTACGTAGCCATTATGGGCTTGGTTTTTAAATTGCACAACATGGGCAGTATTGCTATTTTGGGTGAAATAATTCTTTGTTGTCAGGAAGCTATCTTGTGCATAAAAGGATATTTAGTAGTATCCCTTGCCTCTAGCCAATTAGATGACAAAAGCACCCTACCTTCAGTGGTGAGGACCAAAAAAATGATTCCAAACACTGCCAAATGTCCCATGGGGGACAAGACTCCTTCTCCCCTCTACACACACATACCCCTAGTTGAGAATCACTGACAGAGACAGTCTAGAATTGTACTCTCCCAATTCTAATGTTTATTTTGGAGGAGAGGGAAAGATTGTAAGGAAAATGGAATGTTTATTTAAGAAAATTATACACAAAATAATCACATAATCTGTTAGTGTGGACACTAAGCATATATTACTAAAAAGAGGAACAGCTACCTAAAGATTCAGTGAATAAACTGTTCACCAGGTTGCATAGGAAACTGGAAAGGCAACTTCCGTTAACAAACATAAGAAGTGTGCTTAATTCCCTCTCCAAGTCAGAAAAAAAATCATAGCTTTGCTACAACACTGTGTACAAATGAGACGGATGATACTTCCTTCACAAACCCTCATCAGATAAACTCTGCATTACGCTGGGCATTAATTTACAGAACTGTCAACTTTAACAGATGCTCAGAGATGAAACTCTCTAGGTTTTAGGTTCTGGTTAAAAAAAAAAAATCTTCATATTTCTACATGTACTTATAAGTGTTGTATGCCTGTACTTGAAATCACAATGCAATCACATTTTAGAAATCTCAGTAAGAAATTAGTATGGCCATGTTTACTCGAACCTCTCTGTACCCTGCCAAATTTACTCAAGTTATTGGCCATTTGTGCAGCAACTCTACTGTAATACTACGTTCTAAGTCTAAAGTACAAGATCTCTTTTAAGAAACTGTTGTAGGATAGTCTACATATTAGCACTTATAATGAATGTCCTAAAACCAAATACAGTATGCTATTTGCACATGGAAATGCGGTTTTCTTTCTCCTCATTTCTTTCTTCCTGCACTTTTTGTGATTTCAATACTTAACAACTGAGTTACAAGGTAGGTAAAGAGAGAGGAGGAAAAAACAGACTAACTGGAGGGAATGAACTCAACAGTACGCGACACAGTTATAATTCTTTGACTAGGAAAAATTAAAACTAGAAGTTCTTGGAAATCATGAGTAAACTTAATTTATTCAGGACAATAATACAGGGATAAAAAGAAGAATCTTTGGTGACTGGAAAGAAGGAACATGAGTGAAAGAAGGAACATGAGTGAAGGGGCAAAATTTACCCCCAACTAGTTGAGGCCATTAGCACTACTGAAGAAAACCAGAACCAATTTCTAGCAGACCCCACAGTTTTTATTCTTATTAGACTTCTCTCTCTTCTTTACCATATGAGTAGCCTTTATTTTCAAATTCTCCAGAACCATCCATAAAGCCTAGCACTTTATCCTGCAATCCTCACCTGCTCAGTCAAAAATGACAAAGTCCAAGCCTGGCCTTCCCTCTCCTCCCGCCTGCAGGACTCCTAAAGCAAAGGCTCAATCTAAATAATAGCACAAGTAGAAACTTTAAACAATCTGTAAACTGCCCACAGGTGGAGAAGAGCTAGATCAAGCATAACTCAAGTCAAGCTTGCACTACAGCTCATGCTCTGCTCAAAAACTGATCTTAACAGACTCTAGGGCCATGGTGATGGGTCTAATTAAGGGTGTCTGGATACAGACCAACAAGCTCTGCAGGCCATAGCTCATGCCATTTGACACAGACCATTTTCCAGAGATGGCTGCCACAATATATCCCATCCTACATAGTCTTCATATGTCGTGTGACCTATCAAGTGGCAAGGTCTGTATTTCCTCCCCTGAATCTAGATGGCTCTCTGTGACTGCCTCAACAAACAAAATTTGGCCAAAGTGACACCATATCAGTCTCTAGGTTCAAAGTTTCAGGAACTGGCAGTCTTGATGCCCTGTCTCAGAGAACACTCATTTTTGGAATCCAGCCGTCAGGTTGTGGGGAAGCCCAATCCACACAGAGACCAGATGTGGCTCTTCTGGCCAACGATCTCAGCTGAGTCCCACCAGCAGCCAGCATCTGCCACCAGCTATGCGAGTGAAGACACACTCTGAAGAATAGCAGGCCCTCGCCGCAGAGTCACTCCCAGTCCTGGAGTCTTTCCAGAGGAGCCTTCAGACATCCTGGAGCACAAACGCGTAGTCTCTGCTGTGTCTGAAGTTCTAACCCACAGAGTCAATGGGCACAATAAAATAGCTGGGTTGTTTTTTCAATGTTTTTGTTTGTTTGGTTTGGGTTTTTTTCGTCACTAAGTATCTCATCCAGTGCAATCACTGTCCCATGTAGGGTGGATTCAGTACCTCTTTCACTAAAACAAAACCATTAAAGTACTTCACACTTGGGGCGCCTGGGTGGCTCAGCCAGTTGAGCGTCTGACTTCAGCTCAGGTCACGATCTCACAGTTAGGCTAAAGCCTCACGTCAGGCTCTGTCCTGAGAGCTCAGAGCCTGGAGTCTCCTTGAGATTCTGTGTCCTCCTCTCTCTCGGCCCCTCTCCAGCTCTCGCTCTTTCTCTCTCTCTCTCAAAAATAAGCATACATACACATATAAATGTAAATTACTTCATTACTAAGCACAATATAAACAATGATTCAGTGAAAAGAAATGGCAAATTTATAATTTACAACAGTATATATTAATATGGGAAATTATATAACACAAACTAACTATGTGGCTTTTAATTCACATATTTATCCATTCTCCAAGTATCAGCTGAGTGGCTATGATATACTAACCACTACTCCAGGGGCTGATAATTCATCAGTGAACAAAGCAGATGGGTCTCTGTTTTCACAAAACTTTCATTTTACCCTGGAGAGGCAGATAAAAATGATTTCTATCAACTTATTCCAATCCGCACTAAATGCTATGAATCTACTGCGATGAAGGCCAACAGAGGTAGGGCTGAGATGCTGCTTCACATAAGATAATGTGGCAATTTTAAAACATGACCCTAAATTTTCTGACCATTCTCCCACTGAGAGGTAGGGTCTTTTTCCTATCTTCCTCTTGAAGCCAGGAGGATTTGTGACTACATCAACCGATGAGCAGGTGAGAGGGAAGCCACGTGATCTCTAACGTGCACTTACATAAGGCTTCCAGCTTGTTCACAGTATTAAGTCTGACTGCCCTGAGGTCATTATGCTTAAAGGAAACCCACACAACATGGAAGGGACTTAAATTAGCAATCCCAGCTAAGCCCAGTTCTCAGGCCATCTCTGCCCTGGAGTCACACAGCTGAGTAAAGAAGCCTTCAGATGATTCTAGCACCCAGCCATTCAACTCTACTAGTTTACCCCGGTGAAGCCTCAGACATCATGGTACAGACACAAACCATATCTATTATGCCCTAAGCAAATGCGTGACCTAAAGAATATGAACATAAGAATATGGTTGTGGCTCACGCTACCGAGTTTGGGATGGTTGTTACACAGTAACAGGTAAGTGAAGCAAATGCTCAGGGGGAGGCCACTGCATGGAGGGAGCACTTGTTCTGGGGCTTAATGCTATCCAACTGCCTGGGAAGTCAGGAAAAAGCTGACCAAAAAGGGAGAACAGCAAGGACAAGTCCTTAGAGGAGGAAGAAGGGGGAGGTATGTAAGATAAGCCCATCAAATGACAAAGGTTACATGATGCAGTTTGGTGCACCTTTATGAGTTACTTAGAAATACTTTTCAGTGTACCCAGAAACCACTGTAATTCTTACAATAGGACAGTTTTGCAAAGATCCCTTCTTTGGTGACGGCGTGTTTCTCGCTGCTAAGTGAGGAACGTGAACAAAATGCAATGGCTCCTTTAGATCGGCTAGGCAAAGACTCCGTGTTTCTAAAATTGGGTCTCTAGAAAATCCTTTAAGCTCTCCACAACACAAATACAAATTACCTTGTATTTTTGCAAAATTAATAACGTTTTAAAATGATTGCTTATTTGGGATCATCAGAACGACCACCTCACAGTTTCAGTGCACAGCATTCACATGTGTGTCCCCCCCATCATGGGCTCAAGAGAGAAGAACCTGTACGGACTTGGTCTATACATGATGCATTCACACCAAAGGAGACCCAGATGAAGTCGCAGAAAGCTGTGTGAAGGGAAGTTTTACAGCAGGTAGTTCTAAGAGGAAGAAGCAGTGAAAGAACAGAGTCATCACACCTTCCCCGAGAAGAATGGGCAGGCCAAAATTAGGCAGATCTGTGTCCATGCAGACAGCACCAAATTCCTGCCAGGAGCAAAAGGTTACGTTCAAGGAAGCATCAGTAGCAGAAAAAACTACACCATTAATCTGCATTTTTTTTTTTTGGTTATATGGTTTTGATGGTTACATTTAACCTATAAAACCATTTCAGTTTTATAATTAAATATGCTATAAGCATAAGTATTTATTCCAAATTAGTGGTTTCCAATCTCTAAAATCATAATAGAATGTTTACATTAACAATGGTGAATATAAATTGATGATTTTCACATTACATGTAACATACATTATATGCACATTTTACCAACATTTTATCTTCTGGAGTAAACTTAAGATCTCGGATGACCGACATCGATTATTTTATTTTAAGTTAGTGTAATAAAAGTAAGGTGAGTTCAACAGTAAAAATTAAATGACCGAAAGAAGTTATTTTGAAATAATTCTGTTTTGGCGAAAAGTCTTCTGCCAATTTTGTCTTCTCTTGGCTAAATCTTTACTTCCTTCAAAGTCTAATTCAGGTTTTGTATCTCTTTATGGACATCCCAGATCATTCCCGCCCAAATTCCCTTCAGTGCCTGTAAATGCCCAGATACTGTCTACACCATTCCTCCACATGCTGACTGACCCCGTTAGCTCTTCTGTGCATTCCTGTCACTAAGATGAGGCTGGTGCTGACTGACAATCCTGGTGACGGTGGCGGTATGATGATGACAACAATGGCGGCAGCGATCATTCACCAAGTGAGCACTCATGTTCCAGGCACAAATTCACTCTCCATAATAATCTCCATTTTTACAGATAAAGACAATGAGGTAACAAGAATTACATAATTTTCTCAAGGCTGCTAAACTAATAAATGAGCTAGAATTCAAAAACTGTGGTCTGTTTTGTAACACTAGTGTTAATCAAAGCATGGAACTTTGAGACATCAAATCAAAATCACAGAGGACATGAAAGTTAGATACAAATTCTCAAGTACCCCCAATTACATTAACATCTCTGGGAGAGAAGTTTCAAAATTTATTAATAAGCTCCCTATGTACCTTATATATATGCTGAAGACCAAGAAACACTGTGCCCAATGCTATTCTGCCTCTATCTAGGTTATATTTTTTGAGAGCACAATCTTATGTACCTCTTCCTCTTCCAATGAATATAGTATTGTACCTCCCAAACTAGTAAGAGCTTAGTAACTGTTGGCTGCTGGCCACACTTTTATACTGTCGTAAATAAAAATAAGCCATTATTCAGATGTTACATTGTTAAAATCTAAAAAGATCTAATTACTCCACAAAATAAATTTTATAAAACAGTCTCCATTCTATAGGTATTTTATCAGCCTAGATTTATAAAACTATGAAAATATTTATGATTTTCAAGGATTTTATATATATATAAATATACATATTCAGAATTTGTTGATGGTGTTAGGTATAGAGGCTGGATAGAGAATAGGAAGGTAATAACACAGAAGGCTGGCAGGGAAGGACTGTAAAGTCAAAGAATCAAAGACCTCTTGGGTGGTCCCTGGAATTTCCTCTCAATCCTCTATTTCATAAGAGCAGCAGAGCCCATGCTGGAACTCTCCCAGAGCTACGGCATCTTTTTACTGGTTGTTCTAGCCTTAGGATTTTATGATTCAGGGAGGTGGTTGGTGAGTTAAGGTGCTGTCTTCCCACACCAGACATCTGTCTGTTGCCATCAGGATAAATCTAGAGAGAGCAATTAACAAGTGTCTGACCTTCGTTAAGTCAGAATTCCTCAAAAGACATCTGCCATATTGTGACCTACCAGAGAATTCCAAGCAAAGGTTATTAGCTGCCAGTGAAAGGTGTGAAAGCCATATTCTGTAGCAAGTTTTTGTTCTATTTTGTTTAACCAATTAATTTGAAGGCACTCCAGTTCAAGGCAGTTTAAGATAACTAAAATCTCTGCCACAGGATATTTTCTTTAGTATCTGAGAAAAAAAGGAAAGAACTGATGTTTTTTAATCAAATCACCCTTAAATGCTTATTTACTAAGAACTGTTGGAATTCAGAGCAATTAACACATTTGGTTAACAGAGGATAACACAAAATCTATATATATAATTGAGAAATATGCTGGCATTCTCTGAATCTACTACAATGATTACCACCTTAGTGGTAATCAAGAAAAAGACAGGGCTTATAGAGGAGACTTTGGGCTTTCGCCAGAAACAATACTTTGCCAAGCCTTCCCACTAACCAAAGACCTCTGAATCAAGAAAACCATAGAGCATATTTCCCAACATGTCAAAGTTTGAAGAAAGAAAACTTTACATAGTGTCCTACAGCTTACTGATTGCATAAACAAAAAGATAAAGGTGATTCAGTGATGACGGATGAAAACTTGGTAGGTTTTCCAAATTACACCCAGCAGGAAACAGTGCATCACAATGCAGATTCTCCTTTTTTCAAAGAAGGATATCATAATCTCTAGGGAAAATCTTGCTTTTCAGCAGTCAGTATTGCAATCCCACCAAGGGGTCCCCATTCATAAGTGAAACAGTTTGTCATCTAAAGTCAAAGCTAGAATGTTTTGTTATACCTACCCTTTTTTAAGAAAAAAAAATGACTCTCTTACAGTTACAAAAAAATGTTTTTTTAATATTTTCCCAATATGATTTTAAATTCCTTATGGGTAGAAAATAAGTCTTTTATCTCTTACTTCATACATTACCTAGCACAAGGCAATATGCTTACTATCCACTAGATGAATAGATGGATGCAAACTGTTCTAGTTTCTAAGGTGGAAAGGAACTTTGAACTCCCAAACAGTGAGATCTGGACCTGAGCCGAAGTTGGACACTTAACCAACTGAGCCTCCCAGGCACACCCAGAAAGGGCCTTTAAAACAACTTTAAGCATACTTCCTTTTTATAACTTATCTAAGAACAAAATTATCATGGGAGAGGAAAATTTGCATAGAGAGCAAGAGCACCCTCTCCCCGTTCCCAACATGCTCTATATCCTTGTTATCCTATTTTCCTCCAGCGCATCCTCACCACCACCTGACATTCGACATATTTATGTGTGCTTATTGTCTTCTCCCATCACCTACCAGAACAAATGTAAGCTTAATGAAGGCAAAGTTTTGCTTGCTTTGTTTCAAAACTATATGCCAAGGGCCCAGAACATTCCCTGGGACCCACTACCCATTCAGTAAGTATCTGTTAAATCCACCTTCAGATTTCACTAACAATGTTTTTATTTCTCCTGGCAGCATCTTTAGAGCTCCAGGTTTACACTAATAACTGAGTGACTCTTCAAGATATATATGCATGTAAACAAAAAATCCTTGCATCCTTTGTGAAATATAAGGTATAAAATAAGATACTAGGTTCCTGAAGAAGGACACATTTGAGATAGCAAACCATTACATCCTCATCTAGTCACAAAAAAGAACCCAGAAAACCAAACAATTACTGAAACTGGACTAAAATCATAACCTCCATTAACAAGTGGTCATCACTAAAGTTAACAGTCTCTCCTGCAGCAACAAAGAACCAATTCAGCACTGACTTGAAAACTGTCACATTACTAACACTATTCTTGCAACATTTTGTTTCAGGGAGATTTCCGACTAGCACTATTCTTTTTTCTTTTTTTAATTTTTTTAATGTTTTATTTATTTTTGAGAGAGAGAGACCGACAGACAGACAGTGCAAGCAGGGGAGGGTCAGAGAGAGAGAGGGAGACACAAAAATTTGAAGACAAGCTCCAGGCTCTGAACTTGCTGTCAGCCCAGAGCCTGATGTGGGGCTCGAACCCATGAACCTTGAGGTCATGACCTGAGCCAAAGCCAGATGCTTAACCTACTGAGCCCCCCAGGCACCCCTAACTAGCATTATTCTTATGCAGCAGGAAAAGTACCTAAAATGATACATCCCTCACAGTTTAATTACTTTTAAATGTTTAGCTGCCTCCTGTACAGGGTGTGGGTCTGTTTATCCTGCTCAGTACTCCTGACTGCTAATTATCCCATTATTTGTTTAGTGTTTTCTTTTTCTAAACCTGTCTCCATTAGAATAGTCATGAAGGAGGGCAGAGAAACAACTGGGCTGATCACAACAAATATTTGTTGAACTGAAGTCAATGCAAAGATAAAGATGCCAATAAAATTAATCTTCAATCTATAACTTCGTTCCTAGACAATTCAATTATATTAAATCTATACAAGGAGCATAATATAAAGGTAATTAAATAAACCTCATTCATCTGTTGACATTCTGTTTCTTTTTTTTAACTTTTTAAAAATTTTTTATGTTTATTTATTATTGAGACAGAGAGAAACAGAGCATGAGCAGGGAAGGGACAGAGAGAGAAGGAGACACAGAATCCGAAGCAGGCTCCAGGCTCTGAGCTGTCAGCACAGAGCAAGATGTGGGGCTCGAACCCACAAACTGTGAGATCAGGACCTGAGCCTAAGTCAGTTGCTTAACAGACTGAGCCACCCAGGTGCCCCTTAACATTCTGTTTCAAACCAGTAGTAAAGCTCTGCATAACCAGTTATTTTAATTATATAAATGAAGAGCTATAAACATTAGGTGGCAGCAGAAGTACAGTGTATTATAATCCTGCAATTGATTTTTCATATCCTCATATACAGAGACCTGATCCATAAATGGGATTACACAATTAGCCTTACATATAAAATGTACAAAAGGAATTGAAACTAATTAATAAAATATAAAAACATGATCTTTGTATCCAGATTTTTCAAATTATTTCTATAATAATTAAGCACTATCAAAGCTTTGCGTATTAAGTATTAAGCTTCTGCACCTGCCCTCCCCGTTGAGCCCCCAAGTCAGTCTATTCCCTACATGGTAGCTAAAGAGATCGTTTTTAAAAAGTTAGTAAGTTAGGTCACCTCATTCCTTGGCTCAGAACCCTTCAATGGCTTCCCGACTCAGAGAAAGGTTGTACTCTGTCTTCAGCACCTTCTGTGAATAGTCTCCCCACTCAGTTGAGCCCAGTAACCACACTATGGTCCCCCACGCACACCCCACCCAGCCAGACTAGTTCTTCATCAGGTCAACAGGTACTGTCCACCTCAAGGGCCTTACATTTGCTGTTTTCTCTCCCAAATATGCTCTTCTGACAGATTATCTGTCCACATGGGGTTTACCCCTATCTCCTTCAGGTCTCTGCTCAAATGCCATCTTAATCCGTGAGACTTTCTATGACCTCTCTCTAAGATTACTTATTTTGGGAGAGGCAGAGGACAAGAGAGAGAAGGAGAGAGAGAATCCCAAGGAGGCTCTGCACGGTCAGCACAGACCCTGATGCAGGGCCCAAACCCATGAACCGTGAGATCACGACCTGAACCAAAACCAAGAGTTAGAGGCTTAACCAAATGAGCCACCCAGGCGCCCCGTGACCACCACTCTCTTTAAAACAACAACCATACTCTATCAGTTTTCTCCCTGACACTAATCAACATCTGACATACTTTACATTTCCTATGTTTCTTTTTTAAAATAATTTTTTAACATGTATTTATTTTTAAGAGACAGAACACAAGTGGAGGAGGGGCAGAGAGAAAAGGAGACACGGAATCCTAAGCAGGCTCCAAGCTGTCAGCACAGAGCCTTAGGCGGAGCAGGAGTACACAAAGCATGAGATCATGACCTGAGCTGCAGTCGGACATTCAACCAACTGAGCCCCCAAGTGCCCCCCTCGTGTTTACTTCTTTACTATCTCCACTACTAGAACTTAAAATTCACAATAACCAAAATTTTAGTATGTTTTCTTCACAATTTTATTCATAGTGCCTTAAAGAATGCCTGGTAAATAATGGCAGTTAAATAGTTGTCAGTAAATGACTCCTATCACCAAACAATCATGTAACAGTAATTTTATACTGTCTATAATTCAGGACAAAAAATTACATTAAAAGTTCAAGATTACTATTTACTTACTACTTTCAAAAATTTTTTAAATGTTTGTTTATTTTTGAGAGACAGAGACAGAGCATGAGTGAGGGAGGAACAGAGACAGAGAGAGAGACACACAAAATCTGAAGCAGGCTCCAGGCCCCAAGCTGTCGGCACAGAGCCCAACAAGGGGCTTGAACACATGAACCATGAGATCATGACCTGAGCCAAAGCTGGACGCTTAACCGATTGACTGAGCCACCCAGGCGCCCCTACTTACTACTTTTTAATTCCAAGCACGCACAATTCGTGTGTGTGTGTATAAAACCGAAGTGAGACTTTTATAAGACATACATTTCAAAGTAATGTGAATTTAAATCAAATGTGTTACTGTGGCCACCATAATATGCTAGAATTATGTTTTTTCGAAAGAACTATTTTTACAGTACCTTTGAAGTATGAGAATTGTAAGCAGCCAGGCTCTCCCTTACACTCAAATAAAACAGGTGAATTCAAAATTGTATGCTATATTTCATCTTATCTACAGACAAGCTTTGTGGGTTCAGGCTCTACTGGCTGCAGAAATAGAAAGAATTACCGGTATGCTCTCCACCGAATGACTCTATAACGGGTGTTGATTGCTTAATTCTGCACTACATCAGTAGCTAACCAGTGATTATGAAATACTCAGCTTTAGTCTATTTTCTTTACTGTTTACATACGGTAGAACAAACATCTAAAATACTAAAAAACCTCAAGAAACTTTCAAAATATAGTATGCCTCCAAAATCCTCACCTGTCCTTTGTCAAGCTGATTGGTATTACAGTTAACCTCCACAAAAGCAGCATGGAAAACATCCAAACTAAACACATGCGTGAAAAAGCCACTGCTGGAACTTCTTAACTGTAATATGCAGCAAGAGTTATTTTTTTTCACAGAGCATACTTGTACAGGTTCCAAAGAAAAGGTTACAAAATTACTTGGAAAAAGTTCTCGATTTGCTTTGCTTTGTATTATTTTGCTGTTGTTCTTGGCAGCCAGGGTGGGTGGGGGGCATGCAAAGAGCATGAAGAGAAATTTTAGAATTTACCAATGCTGAATATTTTTCTTCCTCCCTTGGTGTGAAAGTACATGAGGGCACGCACCACTTTGCCACATCAGTGCACTCAGAAAAGAAAATGATCAGGCCACATTATGTGTAGATAAAGATGAAAAAAATAATTTCTTGATAACAAGTTAACAATAAAGAAATAATGATCACCAAAACCATGGAAATTTAGGCATGACTTTACTTCCTGAAAGCTGGCTTAGAAAGATATCAATTACAAATGGGTGTTGCAAAATCTGATTTGTAAATCACTGACATGGAGTATAAACCTTTTGGGGCGCCTGGGTGGCTCAGTCGGTTGAGCATCTGACTTCAGCTCAGGTCATGACCTCACGGTTCGTGGGTTTAAGCCCCGCATCAGGCCCTGTGCTGACAGCTCAAAGCCTTAAGCCTTTCTTTGGATTCTCTCTCTCTCTCAAAAACAAATAAAACATTTAAAAAAGAATTTTTTAACCCTTTCTTCTCCTACAGGAACAACACTAACTAAACACCTCAGTCAGGTTCCCAGGTTGTCCATTACAGTTGACAGTACCTTAATCTGCACTTCTTCTTGGAGTTGACTCACCTCCATTATTCATTTTTGGGACCTTCTCCTTCTAAAATATCTCAATTAAATTGTGCATTAATTGATTTTTCTGGTCCAAGCTAGATATAAAGCCACCGTGTTTGCTACATTTCCTATAAAAACAAGCAAACAACTGCAGGGCAAGGCAAGAGGGTAACCAATAACGTATACTTTGTTTCTGGAGAGGGCTGGACCTATTAAGTTTTGTTCATGTTCATAAGTGGGATATATTAAAGTTATAAATCCTAAACCATGTAAAGTAGGTGTATAAACCCTATTTCCAAGCAAAAAGAAAATCACAGCAATTTGTGCCTTTATAAAACCAGCTTATGGATTGGCTAGGACCACACACGTACATTTCCTTCAAATTCCCGATTATTTAGCCAGTGCCATAGAACTTAATAAAAGCCAGTTGACTACAAGGAGCCACAGAATAGGCCCATACACAGTTTATCTTTGCTTGGCTTCTCCTTTGCTCCTGGTTCCATGTGCCTCACACCAGGAAGGGTCCCAACTGAGCTGACATATTCTTGCTATTACTGTCTCAAGGGTTTAAGTCATCATTTAGAAGTATTCACACCAGGATTCCATTTAAAGGACGGTGTTTGACAATAAACTTTCCTGATTCCTAAATCAAACTCAGCATCAACAAGGCCACATCCTCATCTAGGGTGAGAAAGCAAAGTTGGTCCCTGAAAATTCCCCTTACTCTGCCCTTCACTGTCCCAAAGAGTCTGGCTGCCAACAGTCCAATCCTAAGAATAATTTCAGATTCCTTTTCTGAAATTCTGACTCATTATGACACTGAGTTTGGTCCACAGAACGAAATATAAATTCCCAATTCTTCATGTTAATGGTTAATGAATTTGGCTCATTTAACAGCTCATCTACTGTACTTTTCACTATGAATGTGTATTCTCTACAGCTCCAACTTCTTCATGGAGAAGCTTTTAAAGATTAACTGAGATAATATCTAAAGGTACCTAAAACAGTGTCTCCAGCAGAGAGTAAATGTTCCATGAAAGATTCTGGTAGTCTGCACATCTAAGTTGTCGGACTGCTGTATACTAATCTATCTAACAGACTTAATTGTTGCTAACTAATCCTCAACATCTATGCTACACCGCTTCAAGCTGTATTTCACAGCATCGCTGGGTGCTTCTGCCCTGTGGATGCTCCACTCAATGCATTCCACACAACTTACAGAGGTATGTCCATGTCTGCCTGTCTAACAAAACAGCATTGCAGGGCACATGATGCTACTGTCAATGCCCTATTTGTATTATGACCATTATCTTCATATGGCCATTTAAATAAAATCAGCTTAACAACATCATCTCCGTCAGATCAACAAATTATTCTCTGTCCGATACCAAATAAGGTAGCCAAACTTGTAGACAACAGACTGGTTTCCAGAGGGGAGAGCGGAGAGTTTGGCTTTTCCATACTACTGACATAGTTAGACAAGACAATGCTGATCAAATCAAAGATCGACACAAATGGCTAATGAAAATCTTTAACAAGGGATCGTGACATCTAGCCTCTATGCACCTCACTATGTATCCTTGAAGAAAGGGACTGTAGTGCACCTACGATGATTTCCGTGTCACAGACTGAAAAATAACTTAGACTGAATTTTGTGGAGCTGAGTCCCAAGGAGGGCAGTTGAAAGCCTAGCCTTCCTCCCCTTTAAAGATCCCTTCCAGTCCAAAGATTCCATGTTCTCTCCTGCTGCTACATGGTTTTCGAGATAAATGGCATATAGTAGTTCCTGAGTAACTGCTTCAAACACTTTATCAATTGGTCTCTGTTGAGAAAAACATTTAAAAATTCTCCCACAAAACAATAACATGTTTTAACAGCTTTCACCGGGTTCTCTGCAACAGTAAAACAAACCAACAAAAAAGAAAAATAGAACTCTTCCCTATTTGTGACAAGAAAGGTCTAAAAATTTGCTAACAAAAAATTACTTTAAATTTTGATAAAATTCTCTAACTAGCCCCAAGAACAGTAGCAGTAGTCTAGGTATCGACAAAAGGTAGCAAATGTTTGTTACAACAAAGACGCCTATCTCTCAAATATTTATGGTATGCCTACTACATGTGAGAAGACAGAGCTAGAAATATAAGAAGAATAATTATACCCCTGGGCCCATACCTAGAGATGGTAAGACATATATCCATTTAACCAATACTCAACAAATATTTATGGTACAATCTGTGCTTATTCAGAAAGCTAGTACTGCAGAAAAAATAGTGGCTAATGCAGTGTATGTACCAAACCTAGGTTTTAACAAAAATGAAGTAAAAGGTAGTCAAC
Source organism: Suricata suricatta (assembly GCF_006229205.1). Taxonomy (NCBI): domain Eukaryota; kingdom Metazoa; phylum Chordata; class Mammalia; order Carnivora; family Herpestidae; genus Suricata; species Suricata suricatta. Next base: position 77,229,840 of record NC_043713.1, on the reverse strand, counting down.
CGAAAACAGCGGTTTTGCTTTTCCAATTACAAATGTGAAGAACAGCCATGTTTCTGGAGCCCTGATTATCACTTAGCATCCACATACTAAAATCAGCACCTCACGTCACTACACCAGTCTAATTTGGTAACACTATTAGATCTATCGCCTACTGTTTCTTCATGGCGTAGGCTGACTCTGAAACTTGGAGAAATACCAGATAGTTATATCCTATCAGATTCTTCACGTTATGAGTCACTTCATCGGTGTCAATAGAGCAGAACAGAACTGTTTTACTGTTACTGCTACCCTCGCTGAATACAACCACTGTAAAAAGTAAGGTGAAATAGGTCGGTGCCTGTAAACACCCCTCCAGGCAACGGAGCACTTGCTGGCTTCACAAAGACCCGAAGACCACCCTGCGCTGCACCGTCAGCTCTGCAGCCAAAACCTTGACGGCAAGGTGCCATGAGTACCCTGATGAAAATGATACTTTTTCCTGTCTTTTTAGGCTAATGAGATAAAAGACTCACAAACAGACGCAAAATCAAAGCCCTAACAGAAGAAGAAAATTCTAAACTTAAATGCCTAAAATTTCTTTGTAGGCTTTAAAATAGTCTACCTTAGCATACCAAACTATAATTTTGTTATTTTACAGGTAGAATGACGGGGACTTACATTGTTTACAACATTCATTCTTATACCATTCAGGCATTTTTATACAGTTAGCATGTGCTAATTCTGTAGTCATTTAAAAAATTGTAAATAAAACCTACTCTTTAACCTGAGAAACTATCTTATTACTACCACTGGTAGTGGATAACATGAAACTCTTAAACTGCTAAAAGATGATTTTTTTTAAGCTACTAGGAATGATACGTTAAAGCCATTTGTTTACATTCACCCACAGATACACATTCAGTCATGTATTTAATTACATGAAAGTTAAGGAGAGGATGAAAAAGCTATTAAAGGGGCACCTGGGTGGCTCAGTTGGTTAAGCGGCCAACTTTGGCTAGGGTCGTGATCTCATGGTTCGTGAGTTCAAGCCCCGTGTTGGCATAGAGCCTGAAGCCGGCTTTTGATTCTGTATCTCCTTCTCTCTCTGCCCTTGTCCTGCTCACTCTCTATCTCGCAAAAAAAAATATAAATGAATATTTTAAAAAAGAAAAGAAAAAGCTGTTAAAGGGATTGAAATATTTCCTGGATTTCTCTGAGCCAGTAACTTACTTTCAACTCTATGCTCTACAATTATATTTTGTCTTTAAAAAAGAACAAATACTAAATAAATACATTTTTTATGGAACTATGCAGTATCTCACACTAAAATTATTTACGTAATTCTTGCTGGTAAAACTTGACAAATGTGGATGATATTAGTCTTCTACAAAAGAAGCGCTGAGGTGGCTAAGTATGAGTAAAAGAGAAGGAAGAAGTCTGACAAAGAGAAAATCGGCAAAGAAGTGATGAGTCTAGATGACCCTCTATACCAAAACCTTATTTGCCTGTTTACATCTGCCCAGTAACCCTGATCCACATTTCTAGCTAAAACCACCCTACATTAAAAATAAATAACTAAAAGCAGCTTCTTTGGGGGAGAGAAAAGTTAAGAGGAAGAAGTAGTACTGGAATTGAGGGTACTTTCTAGAGAAAGAGCAGATCTATAGACACAGACAAATGCAGATATAATTTCATTTTCTTTATCCTTTCATCATCCATGAACACCAATCCATATCCATACTTTCAAGTCTTCATTCATCTTGCTTCCCATCTAAGCTACATTTGATCTTCATTACTGCCTCTGATCCATTCTTCTCACCACTTCCCAATTTAGCTAAAACACAGCTCTGATCATGTCACTGCCGTTTAAATTTTTTTTCCACTGCCTTAAAATACAGTCCAGTGATCTCAGAATTAATTTACCGTCTTGGCTCCACCTATTTGCTTTACACTTCCTTCTCTATGTTCCTACCCACTAAAACTCGCCATGTCAGAAACCCTGAGTGTACTCTATACTCACACCTTTCTCATATACCACACTAGGCCACGTACACAGAATGGACTACCATACTCCTGTCTCTGCCCACCACTCTGCCATATTTTCCATAAAGCCTCCCTCATATCCTTCCAACTGGAATTAATTTCCATCTTTGCTGACTTGTCAAGGCATTCTTGATTGTATTTACATTACCGAATTTCCCATGTCTTGTCATACACCATAGTTAGCTCTATACGATAAGCCGTACATCCCAATAGATTACAGCCATATCAGAAGGAGTTGCCAACAGTTCAGCCATCTTGTCCCATTATTAGACATACCTCCCAACAACCCTAACAAAGGATCCCACATGTTTTAGTTGATCAATTAATATTTGATACACTTGTGGTTCTACCTGTAAATCATACTTCCACATTTACACTTTTTAATTCTCATTTGACAAAGAGAGGCAGCTTCATAAAGAAGGCTATATCCAAAAAGTCAACTGATTTGTGACTGAACCAGAAAGCAACTTAAAGACTGACGATCTGTAATAGAAATTTCTCAGTTTACCTAAATATGCCAAACTGGCCACCAATATTTAATCAGACTTAAAGAACAAGTAATAATCAGAATAAGGAAATGGGGAGATTAAGGAGAGAGAGGAGAACAGAGATGACCTGAGCAGAAGCAGCAATGTAAATAAAGGCAAAGAGAAAACAGGCACTGGGAATGGTCTGGCTAGGGATGAGTGTGTGGAAATGTTAGGTTCCTTTCACAGGCCTCCAAAGAGCCGAAACTAGTTGACAAAAAATATTTGGAAAATGAATGATAAAATAACATTCCAACGAGAAAGGCTGGGGGGCGGGGGAGAGGTATGACATTTCTTTTGTCCTCTGATAGTTACACTTTTTTAATTTATTAACTATAAGAGAGACATAAGTGGATACACTCATTTCTCTTCAACTGGATCCGAAGTACACCTAAGTACATGCATTTAATAAATGCACACATGGAGAGATTCAGCTGTCAAAAGAATGGCTCCAACTGCAAAACTTTTTGCAAAGACCTAACTGAAATAAGAGCTGACACGGAGATGGCCGCTCTACCAGCACGGCCCTAAGCCAAATCTCTCGTTCTGGCTGACCTTGCAGGCTGTGTCACTGTACGTTAACTCCACACAACATGCAACAAGCCACCAGAGTGTCTAGTCTTCTAGTGTCTGTCTAAGGCCAGATCCTACCTTTACTCACAGTAGAGCCAACTTATCAACATACTCAAATTATTACATCAAAGTCTTGGAAAGAAATCCAAAAAGGCAAAAATCAAGTCATTTCTACTCTTATTAACATCTAGATATCGTCATCATTTAGTAAGCCAAATTTCTATGATACGTGAGGTGAGAAAGCCTTAATTCACCAGGCTGGCATTCCAGGCCCAAGCGCCCGTCCTGGTCTCATCTGCCACTCCTCTTATAATGCACCTCTATTATCCAGCCAAAGTTCACTAACAAAAGCTCTATCACTCCCCACGTAAGCTATGTTGACCCTCAGAATCCTCTGTTATTTCTCTGACCTCCCATAGAACTCAAGTGCACTGCTCTAACATTTGCCATCCCCTGACCTGTACTGTACTGGCTTGAAGACCTCTAAAGCAGTAAAGATATCAAAAGCTTCCTTTAATGGGCAATCTAGAATCATAGAAAAATACAAGCATTGGTATCAGTTAAGTCTGGATTTGAAACCCAGATCTGCTGCTTCTGGTTGTAGACTCTCAATCTTTCTTCTCTTGTAAATGCAATCTATAATGCATCTAAGAACTAGAGCTAGCATATGTAAAGCACCTGACATTACACTAGGCCTGTAGAAAGGATCCAATACATGGCAGCTGTTACTATCACTCAACGCTGTTCCCAGCTACACCCCACTCCCTGCAGATCCACCACATCACCTTACTATCAAACTGTAAGAAAACTAGGGGTGCATGAGTGTCTCAGTCGTTTAAGTGTCCGACTTCAGCTCAGGTCATGATTTCATGGTCTGTAAGTTTGAGCCCTGCGTTGGGCTCTGCTTTGGATTCTGTGTCTCCCTCTCTCTCTGCCCCTCTCCCGCTCACACTCTCTTTCTATCTCAAAAATAAATATTAAGAAAAAGTTTTTTAAATAAGAAAACTAAAGTCACAGAGAATAAACTGGGCCCATAATTTAAGTTTCATCTTATACGCTAGCTGCAACCAGAATCACTTGGGGGGGGGGGTTGTTTAGCAATAATATTGTTATGCAAAAGAAATGTACATAAAATGTCTTCACGAAGAAGCCAATTTTCATATATAACTCATTATATATGTTATAATCAGAGACGCCTTAAGTTACTACAGAAGTGCCAGATCTGTTAAAGGCCATAAGTGAAAATGTTTCCTCACATCCTCTCTTTAAACTGCTTCTTTGATGAAAAAGAAAATTACTCTAAAAGGTATTATGAAGAGACTCCATTAACAAGGGGCTAGGACAGAAGTTTAACAATAAACACATAAAATGGAATTGCTTTGTTAACATTGATTTTAGAGTAAAAGATAATGAAAACTATGTTTTCATAGTTTTCAAAAATAACAGCCTTTAGGAAAATATAAGTGTGCCACACCCCATGGAATGGCTGAACCTGAGGAACAAGAAGCCACATGACAAAAGACCTCACTGCAAAATAAGCTACGGCAAGTTTTGGAACACTGGAATTACCATAACCATAATAACAGAGAATAAAAGGATGCCCTCTGCCCTATAGTGGCTACGGGAACTATGCAAACCAAGGTCTATCTACTGTTGACATTCCCAAGGGTGAAAGTCAGTTAAGTACAAAAACAGAGACACAAGGAAGCCAAATGTAATGCAGGTCTTTTAGAAAGACATTTCCTAAATCTAAGGACATTCTGATGCATTAACACACAAATTGTATTCCCTATACTTTCACACCTCTATACTTTTGTTTACTTTCCTCAGGCCGCCCAAAGTGCCTAAGTGTCAAAATCTTTTGTGTATTTAAAAAAAATTTTTTTTAACATTTATTCATTTTTGAGAGACAGAACATGAGCAGGGGAGAGGCAGAGAGAAAGGGAAGCACAGAATCTGAAGCAGGTTCCAGGCTCAGAGCTGTCCACACAGAGCCCGACGCAGGGCTCAAACTCACAGACTGTGAGATCATGACCTGAGCTGAAGCTGGACGCTTACCCCACTGAGCCACCTGAGCCATCCAGGCGCTCCCTAAGTGTCAAATTCTGTTTCTCTGGACCCCTGGAATACCGCGCCTTCCCTCTCCTCTCTGCACTGGACTGGCAGTGGGCCTTCTCCCTTCACAATCACCCAGGCATGCCTCCCCTACCCTGACCAGAAGTACCTGTAGGCTTGATATTTCCACTTGATATGGAAATGTGTTCTGTGTCATAGAGGCTCTCTCCTCTACCAAGTTATACACTTGCTGTGGACAGGACATTCTTACAAGGCCCCAAAGGAGTTGTGATAAGAGTAACAACTCAGTAAATAAATTTGAAAGGGGAATAAAAAAGTAATTTTTGCAATGTCTGAAATTATTTTTAGCATGATTATGTTCTAGCATAATTATATTATTGTTTCAGATTGAAAAAAACTACAATAGCAACAATGGTTCATATCCTGCTAACAAGAAGAAAATAACTTTAAAAAATTTGATTTTGTGCGGTTTTGTGGGGTTTTTGGTTTGTTTGGAAATAGGTGATTAAAGTGTGAGATTCTGATGCCAGGTAGTTAGTGCCTCTACCACTCAAAGAATGCGAGCCACAATGTGGTGCGCTCTGTAACCCATCTCGGGAGCTTCCTGCTCACTCTCCCTCTGCTTGCCACCGCCCTTGCACTGGTCCCTCAGAAAGCAACAGACTCTCGTGGCTAAGAAATCGGGAATCACGGGACCCAGTCTTTTCAAAACCCCACTGGTTTGGAAAAAGAGAAGGAGGGGAGAAGGGCTGTTCAAGATTCAAAAACAAAGCTGGGAGGAATAACTAAATGGAATGTGCAATCAGGACAGTGTGGTTATATAAGAAAACGCTCTTGTTTTTTAAAGATGCATACTGACATGAGTACTGTCATACTTTATAGAACAGGTTTTAAAACACTGTTAACTTTCATTATAAATACAGGTGAAATGTATGCGAAGTGTCCAATATGCCTATCCAGCTTCTGTCATGTATTCCAAATTTTCTATAAATAAAGTTTAAAAGAATTTATTTATTTATTTATTTATTTATTTATTTTAGTGGGGGAGTGATCAGAGAGAGAGAGAGAGAGAGAGAGAGAGAGAGAGAGAAATCCCAAGCAGGCTTGGCATTGTCAGCACAGAGCATGACACAGGGCTTGGTCTCACAAACCATGAGATCATGACCTGAGCCAAAACCAAGAGTTGGGCGCTTAACTGACTAAGCCACCCAGGTACCCCAAAGTTAAAAAGGATTTTTTTAATTGAATAAAAAATTTTAGTCTGTAATGGCTGAAATATACTCCCAACTGATTATGCACTATATGAACACATAAGTTACTAAACCTGTCAGCCTTAGTTCTTCAAAAAATGGAAATTCAAAGCTCAAAGACTTATTCAACAATTAAATTAGTATGTAACATAATTAGGACAATGACATCATACAATAATTATATATGTTAGTTATTATGAGTCTTCCTGCTGATAGGTAGAATAGCCTGGTTAAAGAGTCTCATGTTCTCACTGCACACAGAACTAACTGCTGTAGGAGGAGAGGGGTACCTGGAAGAAAAGATCAATCATCTTTTTCCAGTCCAGTATTGGCCAAGAAACTAGAGTGGCAGTTAAAAGAACAAAGGAAGGACACCTCCATCAGCAAGAGAAGGCCTAGAGCATACTCTGTGACTGAGAGCCACCACCACAGTCCCACACCGTACAAAGGAGTAACAGAGAAGAGAACCGGAAGCAATCAGTTTCTCTAACAGGAATTCTCTGATACATCATTAACAACAAAAATCACTTGCAACCCCTACAACAAAGAATTAAAGGTAAGAGCTGTGTACACTTTTCGAGGCCTAAAGCAAGTTAAACTCACTCCCCTAAAAGAAATGGTGGTCAATCCTTCAATGACTCCTCCACACAGGAAGCAAATGACATCGTCCCTTGGTGAAAGACCAGACACATCTGCTTTAATTTTAACCCATTCTCTTCACCGCAGAAAATTTTGTATCCAAACAAATATCTTCTACCTTAAATATGCAAAGAGTATATTTAGCTTAATTCTTCCTTTGGACTGTATAGAGTATGTTTTGCCCATAAGCACACTGAAGGTTTACTTACACCATGGCTCACAAGCTCTTCCATTTTCCAAGCTGACAAAATCCAGATAAAAAGAAACAAATAAACCTTTCATTAAAAATAGAAAACGGAGGGACGCCTGGGTGGCTCAATTGGCTGAGCATCCGACTTCAGCTGAGGTCATGATCTCACAGTTCACAGGTTCATACTCCACATCAGGTTCTGGGCTGACAGTTCATAGCCTGGAGCCTGTTTCGGATTATGTGTCTCCTCTCTCTGACCCTCCCCCTCTCTTTGCCGCCCCGGCTCACACTGTCTCTTGCTCTCAAAAATAAACATAAAAAAAAATTTTTAATAGATAGATAGAGGGGCGCCTGGGTGGCTCAGTCAGTTAAATGTCCGGCTTCCAGCTTCGGCTCAGGTCATGATCTCACCATTCGTGGGTTTGAGCCCGGCGTCGGGCTTTGTGCTGACAGCTACCTCAGAGCCTGGAGCCTGCTTCGGATTCTGTGTCTCCCTCTCTCTCTGACCCTCCCCTGCTCATGCTGTTTCTCTCTGTGTCTCAAAAATAAATTAAAAACACTTAAAAATTAATAAAATAAAATAAAAAATAGAAAAAGCTCTAATACGTACACATGTATCAGTATCAGTGAAAGGAAAACAAATGAATAGTAGACATAACAAGAACAAGCGTCACAGCTGCCTGGAATACTGTGTTCCCGTAGCTGTAGGAGAAACAGTGATGATATTAAGATAAACAACAGCTTATACTTGGAGCGTCCTATGAGCTGAGTGCTGTGCTAAGTGATTTCCATGTGTTAATTCACATAATCCTCATATTCGATGAAGCATTATGACTCTAATTCCCCACTTGCAAATGAAGAAAATGAAATTTAGTGACTTCTACAAAGATCATACAGCTACATCCAGGAGAGATGGGACTGGAACCTGAGTCTGTCCCCGAAGCCCATCCCGCTAATGACAGAACCGTACCACCTCTCTCAAATGGAGCCCTACATGTGCTCAGAGTCTGCAGCTACGAGTCTAGTACTGCCAAGGCCAATTAGTGGCAAGACAATGATTAACCAAAGTCATCTTCCCACGTCCCAATAAAGAATAATGTTAAAAACTTAATTCTGGTCAGTATACTTTTAGGAAGACGAACAATTCTACTTTTTAAATAGAATTAGTTCCACACAAAATAATTATTTGTCGCATGTTGTGAGTTCAAACTCACCTTATACAGAAATCTGTTTAAAATGACTCATTCTCTCACGGTTTCAAACAAATTAAAGTGCTAATGTACTTAATGGAAAATTTGTGTTGAAAATGCTTGAAACACACTAATAATTCAATAAAATAGCATGTAAAGTAGCAACACAGCATAAAATACACACACTCCTAACTTTTACCTTTTAAAATATATTAAAAGATAGATATTTAATCCCAACCACAGAAAAATAAGTGTCCAACAACTAAAAGAAATATTTTTAGGAAAACAATACACTTTTTCAGGCTTGAATTCTTCCAAATCCCTATCCACTTTAATTAAATTTAATGAAGGAAGGACAACAATTGGATGGAACAAACATACCACAGTTCAGTCACAATATGTACTTACCGTACTTCCTCAGGCGAACATTCACTCTCTGACCAGGACAGATGGCTTGATTCAAGCCTGTAAGTACTAAGGTCAGTATCGGAGCCCATTTAACTGCTGGGAGAGCTTTTCGCTACACAAGGTCTTAAACATGTGTCTGGTCCACACTTACATACTTAAAGAACAAACTTTGAACATGTTGACACATGAAATACATGATTCTACTGATTCTACTGAAAGAAGTGTTTTTGTCCTTCAAAACACAAAAACATAAATATACTGATTCTCAGTATTCATTCTTAGAGTGTCCTATGATCAAGGACATAGAATTATACATATACACTTTTATGATTACATAATATATATTTTATGATCAAAATAGTAAGATGATAAGTAGAAATTAAAATACCATTTCCATTATTATATATGTATATATATTTATACTGCATCTTTTTACTCAACTCAATAGAGAAAAAATTTCTGCATATCGATTATTGCAATGTTTCTACAGATAATTCACTCTAGAATGGTTATTCTAAACCTTTTAAGAATTTTTCTTCAATCTGTTATGAACCATCATGATTTTCTCAAAAAAAGTGAAAGTCTTTAAGTTTGTATTATTTTTAGCAGTATGCTATAGTTCAAGTTCACTGACTTTAATTTTATTTTTGCAGTGATACTAAATCTCTCTTCAACTACATGATGAATGTTCCCCAGCAAAAGTAAGTTACAATGGACAACTTTTCACTGAAGCACATGTTATACATAGCACATGAGCACATCTATTAAGATGCCATTTTTTACTCCAAATTAACTAATGAAAGAATACTGCATTAAAGGCTGCAGTAAATCTGAATAAGTCTGAAGCTCTCCAATTCCTAAGAAAAGGCTTTAATAGAACAAAATTAAGTTCAATGTATCTAAGGGGAGAAAAATGATGTTCATTCAAAATCAAGCCTCAGGGCAGTAAGTTAAGGAAAGAATGCTACACACTGGAGGCCAGGTTTCTAAGCACCAACCACCCCTTATACATGAGTATCGAAACATCAAAAGTATACACAACAATTATGTGTGTTTGTATGCAGAATCAATAGGCAAATTTAAGTTAGATTTGGTGTTATTTAAACAATGCATAATATTAATAACTCTGAGAATCTGAAAGTAACAGAAAAAGAATATATAAGCCACTTTGAGGCAGTATGTTCGTAAAAAATTTAACATTTGCAAATACAAAGGCACATTTAACACTAACTAAATGACAGGCATAAATTAGAGACGAAATGGAGTAATGATAAGAGGAAGAGCTAAGAAACAGAAATTACTGCTCATGTGACTAGCATTTTGACAGTGTTGCTAATGATTAACAAATACTGGATGTTTACTATGTCAGTCACTGTCAATACATCACGCCATTTAATAATTCCTAAAACACTATGTGGTAAATACAACTAATACCCCCTTTTACAGATGAGGACACTTAAGCACAGAAAACTAAAGGTTTTCCAAGAGCACTTAAGTAGTCAGTGCTTCGTCTAGATGAAAATGTCTTTCTAGTCTGCAACAAACCTAGAAATTTAAGAAGAAATTGTTCATGTAAATCATCAACCAACAGTTTTTCGATCTCATTTCTCTAGGGAAACCAAAAAACACATTCAATTCCATCTTCCTTCAACAACAACAAAAACCAACAACACCATAACTTCCCAAGAAAGGAGTTTCTTTACTGACTGTTCCTAAGTTTTAAAAGGACAACAATAAGACTTAAAGACCACGGTATAATATTTATTTAGAAGCTTCTTAAAAATAAATAAATTCTCTTTTCTGTCTCATTGAATTCAACAGGGTCAAAGTAGAGGTTCTAAGATAATGTCCATCAAATGAAGATCCCAAATTCAGAGTTTACGTAGACATTACAAAAACCATTCCAATACTAAGTGTTTATTTTAGTGTTGGCTGTCTGCCCAGAGAATGCCAGAATACATTTTAACCAAGTGGACAGAAAATGAAGCAGGATGGATCTGAATTCCACTTTAAATATACTAAGGTCTATATAACACAACAACACAACTTCCTCTCTCATTACTTTTTATATATAATTAGACTTCTAAAAGTCCTTTAATTCATTTCTTAATTTATAGTTCACATTCCTATATACTTCAAACTTACATTTTAATTGAATTTTGGAGATTTAAAGGAAAAAAGGACATCAGCATGTTTAACTACAAAGAGAAACACTGTATTGTGTTTGTGAATATATGCATATAAAGTATTAATAGATATATGCAGCATCTATATATTTAATTCTGTAATAATATCTTTTCTTGATTTTTAAATTAAACCTTGAACATTACCCTGATTCTCAAGAGGAAAAGAATTATGAATGTGCCAAATCCTGTTCTTTATTTCAGAGCATTAGCGTGAAAAAATAAAGAGCTAATGTGGTCCCCACAATTACTGTACATTTCATTAAAATTTCATCTCTTTGTCCCACTTAAGGACTCACTACATGCTTCCAGCCATATGGAATCAGTTATGCAGACTCTGTCATTTCTTGTCTCTAAATATTACTTCACTACTTGAACAGTTAATATAACATAAACTAAGAACTAATTTACACCATTTTTATAGCTGAGTTTTTCAACAGTTTCATTACAATTCAAATCATGTCATCAGATCAAATTTCTCTAATGAAATCGAAATTTCAAAATTTTCACAAAGAAATAGAGAGAAGTCCCAAATAAGTGTTCATTAACTTAACATGGAAAAAAACACTAACAGCTAATTTTTAGGTAAGAGGGTTTTTTTAATTGCTATGCTTTTTTTCAACATACATTTCAGTGCTACTGAATGAAACAAATTTGGACAACATGAAACAATGTATATGAACCATGAAACATAATAGTAGTAACCAATGCTCATTCTCCAAATGGCAGGCCAGCCCGAGGACAATCACTCCAGAAGCGCTGCTGCGGGGTAACAGGACACAGGACAAGTCAATGAGCCCCTTTGGATTCTGGCTCTCATCTGTAGGAGGAAACTGAACATCTATAGATCCTTAGTTCACAAACTTTTAAAGCAAGATCATGGCTACAATCAAGATCATAATCATAAAATGAGTAAAAGTAGACCTGCACTGACCTCCCCAGTAGCAATGCCGGAAACAGTTCTGGGCAGCACTTAGAGCCTCAGAATGCAATGTAAAAACAGAGGAGTCTGAAAATACCTATCCATCATCCTTCAAGCATCGTCTGGCTCCCCTAGTACTGACCCCCAGTTCTCTGTGTCATGATTACATCAACACACACACGCACCTTGCTGCTCCCAAAAATATCAACCTAGATATTTATCAATCTAGAAACTGGGTAAGGCAATTATATTCAATAAATACTTATTGAATGAGTATCTACTAGGTGCTAGATTCTGATGTGTAATGGTAAATCAGACACAGCATCTCCCCTAAATAAAAAAGCCTACAAGCTACAGGGGAGACAGATACAACCAATTATAACACAAACAAGCAAAAGCTACTGTGGGAGTAGCAATGGGTGCTACCAAGAAACATATCAGGGGCAGCTTACTCAAATTGGTGGTGTCAGAAAAGCTTCCCAGAAAAAATTACATCCCTGAATATTACCTGGTATTATTCTAACCCAAGTGAATTCATTCACTTTATAACCATTTTCCCCAACACACTCTCTCCCTGCACCACACATTCTAACCTCCTGAGCCTTAATCTACTGTTGTGGGTAACACTGACAATGGATATGTTAATGTGAGTATCCTATTTGAGAAGAAATAATATCTTTTCAAGAGTGAATGTTAAATGGACATATCCACACGGGTGTGAGTTAACACAGAGGGTTGAGGATGGGTAAGGCTGCATAGTTATTTACATAAACTCTATCCTTGCATTTTCTCCTGAAAGGAAAGGTCACGTTATGCTCAGTCTTTCAAATCCAAAACTACTTTAAAATTTTCAATGTTGCCACGTCTCAACCTGGCCCAGAAATTATTTAATTAATGTTTTGAGAAGATCCGAATCAGTGCAATATATATTAAATATGAGACTTTTTTCCAGAACCAATTAAAATCTCCTGTATCTCCAATAACCCTAGTAAGGAAACAATACAATATGACCAATCTGTTATCTTGGACATTAATTTTTATACACAGTTCCTAATAAATTATAGGTTTGGGTCAAATGACTTTTATCTATTTTTCTCTTTTACTGTACCTTAACATTTTACTTGAAAATTCAAGTTCAACTAACCATCAAAAGTTTTATAAAATCAAGACCTTTTTAATGCAAAACACAGTATTTCAGAATTCTCAAACAGTTATATAAATAAATCTGCCTAATATACATAAAAAGAATCACCCAAGGCAGGTATTTATAATCAATAAAAGCTAATTATAATATCATCTTTAGTAATACAAAAATACGTATCTAGTCCAAGACATATATTCCTCTTTTTATATAATAAAAATTCTAGAATAACCACATTGTCCATAAGGTGCATTTTAAAATGTGCTTGGGAAGGGTTTTTACAAAAATTCATAGTTAAGTTCTTCTAAATAGAAAAGTACACATATATCAAACACATAGTATTTCCTTAGAATTGAATTAAACTAAAATTGAATTTTAAAAATTGTTATAAAAGAGACCATTTCCTAATTAAAACTGACCTTCCAGTAATATCTTCAAACTGCTAAGCCTTTACTACAGTAGAAAAACCAAATTCACAATAACAATATATATTTCAATGCTATACTATCAACAGAACAAAATACGTTTCTTTTTCATTCACTGAAGGGATCATGACAAAAAAAATTAAAATTGAAAAGCTTCTTGGGAGAAAAAGGAAAATACTTTAAGTTGCAATGTTAAAAGCTGACCTGTGATATTTATCAGAAAATTTTACATTATTTAACAAGCAACAGATCCACTTACAGGTTCTGGGCTATGATTGGGTTCAAGTGCTTTGGGCTTGCTCACCCCTCAGGCACCTGTTTGCTGCTCCTCAAGCATGATCTTCCATCCTATCTGTGTCATGCTTTTCCCAAGACATATATAAACAGCGCATCAAGAAAAAAGTTAAGTTTTCTCCCACAGTTTTATCTTTATTACTTCAGAAATTGGCATAAAACTGCGTTTAACAATCTCAGATCATTCACTCATGAGCCGACCCTGTCTATAAACAATTCATTTCTTCAACCAAAATCCAAAAGAAAAAAAGCCAACAACAAAAAGGTGATTTAAAAATAGAGCAATAAAATCTGAAAGAGAAATGCTTTTTGTTTACTTATTTAACCAAAACAGAGGCTGCTGCAGCTGAAGGAGCCTCTTCTGCCAATGTGACATGAGTCACTACATTCAAAAACAGACCGCTTTAAAAAGGCAGTTACTCAGCTAACGGCTGTGGGCATTACTTCCCACTCTTGCTCACATATGCCATAGAGGAGGGCACTGGTTTTCGGCTAGAGCTTCAGTACAGGCACGTTGACAATTACACACAGGACCACAGACTGGTGATAAGTAACTGCTAACCAATGTCACATTGCCCTCTCCCCCCTCCCCCGCCCTTCGAGTTTACATTCTTTTAAGAATGCTGCCAGTTACAAAGAAATACCAAGAAACAAAAGTTAAAGTCTAGGTAAATAATTTGAAATGACTTAAATATATAATTCAAAGACTACTTTATATAATAAATACTGCAAGTTACATTTACTTTTAGCCTCTTGTTCATGTCAGAAGTTTTCACTGCCAAACTAATGACTAGCAAAAAGTGTAGCTGGAGCATAACCCAATTAAGGATCCGCCGACATTCACATAATTACATTTTTTTGAATCAGTCTTCCAAAAGCATGTAACAATACATGCCTAAAAACACCAGTCATCACATCCATGCTTTGGCTTATGAGTCCAGGTTAATCATTCAAAGAAACGCGACAGTAGCCTGCACTGGTGCTATGTGAAAACTCTATGATAAATGACATCCAGACTCCAGATGTGAAGACATGCTAGAATCTGTCCCCAGGAAAGGACAGAAGGCACTTCTGAAGGTATATCTGGGCAAGGCTGAGAAAGAACTTAAGTAACAAGGACACCTTCACTTCTGTGGACCTACTATGAGCCTCATGACCAGAGTGCCCACCCCCATTTTGGGCCAGTGCACTTCGGCCCACCTTGCACCCTAAAGCCTGCCAGAGCCAAAGGATTTCCATCTCAATCCCCAGCCACCCAACCCCAATTCCTACTTAAAATACAGAATGTGGATTCAGTCTCCTTGTTCTTGAGATAAAGAACAAACCCTTATAATGCCTGGAAAGCCACTGGTGGCCTGGCCCCACCTCATCAGTCCCTAACTCGGCTTCACCTGACACCTCGCTCCCAGGCATTCTCGCCACTAGAGCCACGCTGGTCTTCACCCAAACCTCCTGCCAGCAAGGGCTCCTATCTTCTCTCAGAATACCATCACAGCCCTCTCTTCACCTACTTCAAGTGTATTCCACGGTCACATCTCATTCCAAACACCATCTCCTCAGATAACTCAGATTTCCTTTTATTAAGCCCCATGTTATCTATGTAGCACCATACAGTTCACAATCGCTGTACCTACTTTTTTTTTCCCCATTTACTTAGATGACTTTATTAATGTCTGCCCTCTCCCCACAGCCTAAACGCAAAGGCTTCAAGGCCAAGTCCGTATTCACCATCCTAGTTCCCAGTGCTTACAGCACAGTAACTGGCACAGACTGAGCACTCAATAAATGTCCGCTGAATGAATGAGTGACGAGGGAGATTTAAAGAAATCAATATGCACCTTTCAGTAGGAAAATTGATTGCCACATTTTCAGTTGCAATCCCACAACAATTTATTTTCACTGAATTGGAAATCTGTGAAAGGCACTCTACAGGGATCAAATTTTTCATACTCTTACTTAAAGAATGAAGACAAAATTCTTCATACATGACCCCATGAATTTACATCACAAAAATAATAGGATATTCTAGGTTTAAATCTTTAAAAACAAGACTGCTAAAAAAAGAGACAAAAGATTAAAGATGAATTTATAAAGAAATGGATAGGAGAATGGATTGAAAAAAAAACTCAGTGAAAAAGAAAAAAAAATACAAAACAAAACAAAAAACCTCCCTGAAGAGAATAAACGGTTTATAGAAAATAATATATTTTAATTTAGTGTTAGAATAAAAAAGATACTAGGATATGAAACTGCTGGCAAAAATAAGATAAAATATGATATTCTTTATATAGGAAAATGATCCTTCAAATACAGGCAAATTAAACAACTGATTTTTTAAAATCAGGAAATAGGAGGGTGTAATACTTTCTATAAAAATGTCACAATCAACAGCCCAGCAGATACTGTGCAACATTCATTTTTCCTTGTCAGAGTTGTGCCAACTTAGAGATTTGGAGGTTTAATTTTTCCCTATAATATTTATACATCTAAAAATCTTGTCCTTAAAGGCCATCATTTGGAAGTATTTACGTAGAAATCACTTTGAGATGTCAAGAGATCAATTCATCATATTGTGTATTCCATTAGGACACAATTTACTGTGCAGAGCCAAATATAATACATAAAATGATAACCATTTATACTTAACTACCTTATTAAAGACAGTGTTACTGCCATGTAGATATTCCAGTGTGTTCTTTCCTCACCTAGTTTTTTTTTTTTCTTGACTTTCTTGATCTTTACTGCTTTGCAGCTAGCATTTCCTTTTGACACGTATTGATCATGCTAATAGCTATAATACTGTTCTTCGTGCCTGGAATTGATAAACTGTATTTCATAAAAATCCACATGAATTGACAAACGAGTTTATTTAATGATGTTTATTCAAAAGAATAACATTTTGTTAGACATTTTCACATCTGAAACAGTTAAGATTAAACACTTTAGTTTTATATTTTTAAGTTTATTTATTTATTTTGAGGGAGAGAGAAAGAAACATGGGCACACAAGTGAGCGAGGGGCAGAGAGAGAGTCCTAAGCAGGCTCCCTGCTGTCAGCACAGAGCCCTATGAGGGGCTCGAATTCAGGAACCGTGAGATCTTGACCTGAGCCAAAATCAAGACTCTGGTACTTAACAGACTTAGTGACCCCAGTGCCCCCATGTTAGCTTTTCTTTTCAAAAAAGCGTAACTTATAGAATCATTGAACACTTTATAATGATGCACACGTGTTAATTTTCACAGACCATCTGAACTACTGGTACCAAGTCTATCACCACCTACTAACCCAACCTAACTTATGCTCACGACCTGTCCTCAGGCTCAAGTCCTTGAGGACTTGTAGTCCTCAAGTTCAAAATGAAGAATTATTCCTAAATAAAACCCTATGTTACAAAGATTTAACTAAATTAGTCATGAGAAGAAATAGGAGTACTAAATAGAAATAACCTACCTCTTTATTCAACTCCTACAATAGTACCTGGTGTTTTATAAACATTTTTGTGACTCAATAAACAAATGAATGGCACAAATCTTTGTGATGAGAAACCAGTCCTCCAATCAGAAGGATGAGAAACCTGCTTTAAATGTGAGCAACACATAAGCCTATAGAATCCAACCAATTCCATATGCACAACTATTTAACCCTATGAGATACTTCATGGAAGTGTTCCTGTTTTATAAACTCCTATGATCTCCGCCGGAACCTAGGGATGATTCAGGGCAGGATGCAAATTGAAACAAGAATTCTCCTTTAAAAAAAAAAAATCTTCTGTTTAAACAATTCCATCAATGTTTGTATGAGGGAGGAAAACTCAAGTGCCAGGTATAGATACTCAAATCTTGTCAAAATAACATGATCCAAAATGGAACCCCACTAGGTGTTACAGACGGGGGGCGGGGAGATAAAGGGGGAATAAGGGGAGGAAAAGAAAACAAAACACCATCTGAAATGAAGGCCAATGAGAAGGCATACCTGGCCTAAAGGAGTCCTCAAAATGTGACAGAACTAAGATGTCTGGAAGCCAATCAAAGTGATGAGTGTTTGGCTCTGGAGAAACATCACTAAATTGAAAATATTATACACAGTTGTTATAGCACTGAATCAGTTATGAGACACTGGAACTCTGTGTGACATATTTTTTTTAAGGAATTAAAAAGACTGCCTAAAGCAGAAAAAACTACAAACACAACAGACACTGTACAACACAGAGGCACTCACAACTATGGAGCTGGGACACCGTATTCGGCTTTCTCATAACCTGAGTAAAATGTGCCAAAAACATATCCAACTCTTTTGATCAAGCAACCTTCTGACTTCCTAGTTTCTCAGATACTAAGACACCATAAAAAAAGAGAGGCTGGAGAATGAAAAGGTTTCCTAATCTCTGAAAAGGTAACAATTAGCTAAGGTGTCAATTAACTAACAAACACTGAGGATTTTGAAATCAACTTCTTCCTGAGTGGCTCAGGTCCCTAGAGCTGGACCAAACCCTGGGCAAACAGATGGAAATATAAAGCTGAGGTGTTATCCTCAAACAATGGTCTCAAATGTTCTGGTTTTTACTTCTTTGTCATCAGGGACATTCTTACACGAGATCTAAGGTTTTGTCTTCTGAGAGTGCATGTCATGAAGCACACAAAGACCCTAGTACAGTCTGGCTCCTCTGCCATGACTCCCTGGCGCACTAGCACGGTTACCCACCACTGCCTCCATACCATCAGTGCAACCGGTCAACACCGTGAGAAAAGGTAAATAATGGCTTAATATTACCAAATTGTTTCCGTTCCCTGAAAAGACCTAAAGGACACCCACTCAGCTGTGTGGCTGCCAATTCTTTGAAAACTACTGCCCTGAGGTTTGTTGAGCAAGCATCCAAAATGTCCACTAGAAAACCTTGCTTGAAAGAGCCAAATGGATTCTCTCCTAGAGGTTTCTTTTAGCTGCAAAGGAGGCTCCCTACCTAGTGAGACAATGGATTTATAAAGACCTCTAATAATTCTTATAAGTTAAATCTATTATCCTGTAACATACCCACTTCCTATAGATTAACTCAAAATAAATTTCTGCCTATAGTGCAGACTATTTTATGGGTCTTCAAAAACCAGGGTTTTTTTTCCATCTCTAAGAGAAATAAATGCAATTGTTATAACCATTCCCCATATGACCTGGTCCCCAGATTGAACCCGATCCCAGCCACTCCTTCCATCATGGCTCCAGTTTTCAAAGTCCTTAAAATGAAGCTTTCTACAATGAGTATATAACCCCAGACATCTCTGATAAAGACAGAGCAGTAAAACTGAACTACCCAGATCTGGACATTGCACCTCCATTGAGACAGCCTAGTAATCTTCTGAACTTTATTAGTCACGTACCAAATACCCAGCTCTTTCTCATTCACAGTTGCAGCAAGCCCCATCCTGGCCATCTATCCCTGTCAATCGCTTTTTTAAAACCTCAATGGAGGACTTAACATTCATCCTCATTACATGTTACCCTGTTAATCAGATAAACAGACCAAAGGTAATCTCTTAGAAACTCGGTTCTACCTTGTAAATAATGACTGTCCCTCTCAGGTTTATTTAAAAAAAAAAAAAATCAGCTTTATGCCATCTTTATAAATATGACTTCTTTCTTATTACCTAAGACTTTTGTTATTTCTAAACAAGTGTTAAATAAGACCAAACCACAAGTAGAGTCTCGTGACATCAAATTGTAGACCTTCTTTTTGAGCCACAAAAAACTCAATCAAGACCCACCAGGATATATAAGTCCTCCCTAACACACACCCCTACATTTTGTAGAAGTTACACTTCTATGTAACTGCTTACCTCTAGTCAATGACTCTAGAAACAGATCAAAGTGTTCCTTTTTTAAATAAAAGATTCACATGTTTCCAGATGTCAAAAATTCAATAAGATGACAGTCACGTGTGATTCCCTTCCCTCACTCTCATTGAGAAAGGCCATAGCAAAATGCTACGGTATTACTCCAGGTGGCTTACGATATCACTACCAGAGATCCTTTTCAGCATACATCCTAGATTATTAAATACAGCTGAAACAACATCTTCTAGTTTTCACTCTCTAGAAATGAGAAACCTCCTATTTTCTATAAATGGCCACGGAAAATCAAAGTACATTTTATTAAATTTTGGCCTCTTTTTCCTCCTCACTAGTAAAATTATCTGGAATGCTAAGCATCTATCCAAGGCAATAAAGCATATTAAAAAGGTGTGAGGTCAAAAAGCCCTACAGTCCTAACTTCCGCACCTTAAAACTGAGCCTTCCCTTTGCATCTGTGTTACCTTGACTCCATTTACTGAAACCTCAGTAGACGCAGAAAACTGTACACATCATAGCAACACTATAAAGAATAATAATGGAGATAACGTATATAAAAATGCCTCATAAACTGGCACAAAGTAAAGTTCTCAATATACACTAGTTTCCAAGTTGCTAACCACAGTGTCTTTCAAGAAGTAAGCATTCCCACGTTACAGAATCAGGCTTCTTTCCAAATCATTTAAGGCAAAAGCCAAGAATTATTCTGAGTTCTCACAGGAGACAAAAGCTGTCACTATCAGTCCAGGAGCTAAGACCTTTCATAGAAGATAGTATAGATTGTGACATAATCGAAATCAGTAAATATGTCTTGTTCATCTTTGAATAGGGGTATATGGCACACTAGAAGCACTCAAAAAAAAAAAAAGAAGAAGTTTGACAAACAGGTGATCCTCAACTGAAAAAAACTATCACCAATAGGAAAACGGACAGATTCAAGAGTGGATTTTCCATCAAAAACTTCCTTCTGTTTCCAAAAATGACTATTAACACCTTAAAATAAAAATTTCAATGGCTAAATATAACATGGTCAAGAAGAATACTACAAATAGGTGTCCTTCAAATATAAATTATCACATATATTGATAAAACTACTACAAACAAACACCAACAAAATCAAGCAACTATGTCACTATGATCCAGAGAAACAGGAAAAGAAAAATGACAGCCCTATTCTGACATGGTAGGATGTAGGATATCAACATAGGTATTTTTAAATATGGTATAATAAAAAATATATGTAGTTGAACTTAGCTCTAAATTTTATTTTAATTTTCAGAATTACCTAGTGTATTGCTTTGGAGTTCAGTCTCAAAGAACAATTTGCCCTGTGACTCTGATTTTGCCACTAACAGACAGGCGCCACAGGGACTGAGCTAGTCTCTCCAATCCAGGTCTTGTTTAATATATTTATCTCTATGGGACGTCTCTGTGGAACAGTCATTACTAGTTGCCAACATCTATCTGAACAGATAACAAATTTAGCTTCTAGAGTTTTCAAAGTGAACATGGAAGTCTACCACACGAGATAAAAAGTGAAAACTTGATTATATGAAAATACAGAAGTATCTTCACATAGAGATATATTAGCTACTGCCTCTCCCAGAAAATAAAAAAGAATATTAAGACTCCAAAGGCAAGAAAGGGTGGAGAGGGTAGGGGATCAGTGAGCTCAGTGGCTCTGACTGTGGTATGTATAAGGAACTGAGAACTGAGAATAATGAGGGCAAGTTTCTTGAATCTGTTTAATTAAATGCCTAGAATGCAAGAAAACCATTCTACATACACTGCCCTATCATTCCTCAAATCCTTAAGTTTTGGAATAGGTCAATTACATTAGCTCCTACTACATTTTTCTTAATTAGGCAAATTTTTATTTAAGCATCAGAAAACACAGGTACAGAAAAATGCAAGTATGGTAAGAATACAACTCAACTTATTTTCACAAAGTGAACACATCTGTGTAACTAGTATACTTTCCCTCCCCAGCCAAACCATCACCATCACTCAAAATTCAAAATATAATCAATTGTCCAGAACCCTCACCCTCCCCCATCATGGCCTCTCCCTGGCATTATCTCCCAACAAGTGTATCTACTATCCTAACTTCTATTACCACAGATTAGTTTGTCTATGTTTGTACTTACACAAATATAAGAATTCCACTTCGAAAGAAAACAGTTCTCAAGACCATGATAGCAATTCAAAATCTTTCAAACCCTAACTATCCAGTCTCAGATGGTGTTAAGATAAAGATAAATTCTCAGGTAAAGACAAATCCTTGCATAATTTATGCCCATTTTTATGGCCACTCATCTGTCTTCCCAATGTAATTCTTGTTCCCTCCATGCACATCACTTTGCCTAAAATTCCATCATCTCACATGAAAATTTCTCAAGTAATGATACTTAGCATAATTTCAAAATTGCCTTCTCTAGTGATACTAACTTGGTACCCAACCATACAATTCTTACTATATTTAATAGGCCTCTTTCATTACTGATTATCTCCCTGAATAACTAATTTTATGTTACTAAAAACACACAGAAAGAAAAATCTGTCATAAAAAAATACATCAAAAGAGTTCATTATCATATTTAAATGAAAGCCAGTGTCAAGAAAAGTATTTACTAACACTAACTTAAATTTTATAAAAGTATTTCCTTTACTGGAATTCCCAAGACAGAATTAATAGGGGACACAGAATTTTCAGAGTTAGTTCCACAGATCTGTGTTACATTTATGATGGCTAGCTGTTCTAGTGCTCTTGGGTCCACAACCAAAACCTTCGATAAAAGATTTCATAGTCAACTATTTTCAGAAATCTAATTTTATACAATTTGACAAAGAATTCTAATTTCTGCACAGTTTAGAAGTACTAAAGGCCTAACTCACAGGGCAAATTGTTCTTTGAGACTGAACTCCAAAGCAATACACTAGGTAATTCTGAAAATTAAAATAAAATTTAGAGCTAAGTTCAACTACATAACTACAAAAGGCTAAGCAGTCCTTTGAAAGGAAAAATATCAATTTCTCACCTTGGGTTAAAAGTATCCAACACACAAACAGAAGAATAGGATCGTACCTTTCTTAATAGCAAAATAAACTTTAATCCTATGACACATTAAACCACTCTTAAAATCCACTTACACTGTCTTTACATCACAGTTAGGAATAGAGTCCTTCCTTCTTTTCTTCCCACTAGCCTCTTAAGAAAGGACAGTGCATTAATCAACCTTGTAGTACCTAGCACATACTAGGAATTCCAAACGTGTTATGCCGAATCGAACTCAATATTCACTTGTAAAATATTTTGCCTGCATTGCATTTGGAAGACACTTTGAAATGAGAAATAAACCTAACTCATCTTTTTCTTAAGTGGGCTCTGAATATAAAGAACTTACCAGGGACTATATAGTTTTGTTCTCTGCTGGCAAATCAATCTTTATAAGAATGAAGTTTGTGAAATGAAACAATGTTTTGCACTACCCATTTTGAAAGTGTATTCTTATTTCCTCCCCAGAAGCTACATTTTTAAAATATACCACATATTGTTTGTATACAATAAAAGTAAAGGGGGCATACATGCAGAACACAACTGGAAAGGTAATGAACTAGGGCTATGTTTAAGTCCAGCCAAAGCTGTTTTAGAAGTTTTTCCAACAGGGGCGCCTGGGTGGCTCAGTCGGTTGAGCGTCCGACTTCAGCTCAGGTCATGATCTCATGCTTGTGGGTTCGAGCCCCACGTCGGGCTCTGTGCTGTCAGCTAGCTCAGAGCCTGGAGCCTGTTTCTGATTCTGTATTTCCCTCTCTCTCTGACCCTCCCCTGCTTGTGCTGTCTCTCTCTGTCTCTCAAAAATGAATAAAAAAACAAAACAAATTAAAAAAAAAAAAAAAGTTTTTCCAACAAAAGACTTAAAAATCTCCACACAATTCTCTAAAAGGGTATTTTGATGACAAAATACTACAGATTATATCCTTTTTTCCTAACTCATATTACAATACAGAATTTTAATATAAAACTGCTTCTGCCTATATTTAAAAGACCAAAAAATGATGTTATGTGTAGGGGTTAAGGATAACTGGGAAGGCATCTCAAGGTCAAATGATGGTGCCAGATGATGTGAACATGGACATAACTATTGGAAAATGCAACAGGAGATGAGAGTGGAAGAAAGAAAAGGGAGAAGGGAGGCAAAACCAAAGGGGGGTTAAAATCTTGAAGTATAACCACAGATGGAAATGATCAGTCTCCACGTGGCAGTCTGTTTACCCAGCTAAACCAGTGATATTCTGAATCTATGGCCATATCTATTTAAAAGAGTTTAAGCAATTACCTGAGATCCCAATGACATTTCAGTAAGTACACAAAAGATGCTGGCCACATCTCTTAACTATCATGATGTCCTTCACGTGAGCAGCTCTATAATCCAAGAAACTTACTTTGTGGCTTTTTCCATTCTGTATGGTTGCAATAGGGTTTCCCCCAGTTTTTGTGGCTTGGCCACACTGCCCAATCTGGTGCTGTTTACAACAGAAGACTCTTAATTACTACTACTGGCTATCTGTGGAACGGAGCTGCAGTAAGAGGAAAACAAAGCCAAAAAAGCGAGGCTTACTAAGTGGCAAGGACAAAAATATTCTCTGGAAAGAACAAATGGTTAGACGTACCCAAATTCAAGAGAAAAAGAATGAAAAACAATTTTTAATAAGGCCACTGCTTATCAAGAGAAAGATGTTATGTGCTGAATAAGTCTATAAAGATTAGAGCAGATTACGTCAGGCTGGAGTGCTGTTGGGTCAGGAAATTTCTAAAACGCCAGTGTTTTCAGTGTCAATTACCACAGAGCAAAGGCAAACTACTCACCTGTCTACTGCTTCCTCTTTCTCTCATGACCTCACTTCCAACTTTCACTAAGGAAAGTAACTAAAAAATAATTTCTACAGACTCCCAACATTACATCTACCCAAATACGAGACCCTGGGGCTCTCTTCTACCACCATAAAGCGTTGGTACTCAACCTGGAGCAATTTTTACATCTGAGGGACATTTGGCAAATCGCAGAAACATTTTTGATTGTCAAGACTGAGGGGAGAGGAGTATATTACTGACATCAAGTGGGTCAAGGCCAGAGATGTGGCTAAACTTCCTACAGTGCACAGGAAAGCTCCCCGAACATGGCTTAGCTGGCCTACAGTGTCAACAGTGCGACGATGGAGACACCCTGGCAAAGATGACTTATCCAGGCTCCCTTCCACAGCAAGTCCCAGAGGATGCACCAGACTCCTCTTGCTCCCAACGCCTACAGGACACAGGCCACCAAGTCTCATGGCTTGCTATTAACATCAATCAATTTGTGTGCAATAAAAAGTAGAACCTTAATTACATGGATCTAATAGAATTTTATTTAAAGTAGTATGTATTTTAACATTCCTAAGTACTAATCAAATCTAAAGGGCTAATCAAGGCTGTAACAGTTCCACTTTACCATGTAACTATATGTGGAAGAAATTTCTGAAGAACCTGGAGACTATCTTTTTTAAATAAAGACTTTATTTTTAAGTAATCTCTACACCCAACCTGGGGCTCGAACTTACAACCTCAAGTTCTACTGACTAAGCCAGCCAGACATCCCTAGTGCTTTCTTAAATAAAAACATTCACCTTAAAATCTTATCTGTATACTTCATTTATAAACGTTCTTCCTTAAAAAAAAAAAAAAAGTTACAATCTAACTTTAAAAACATTTTCTCATTCAAGCATTTGGTTTTCTGTTTAAGAATACGCATTTTACTGGGGGCGTCTGGCTAGCTCAGGTGGTTAAGCGTCTCTCTCTTGATTCCAGCTCAGGTCATGATCTCAAGGTTCCTGAGTCCGAGCCATGCACAGGGCTCTGCAGTGGCAGAGCAGGGCCTGCTTGGAATTCTCTCTCCCTCTTTCTGCCCCTCCCCTGCTCACACACATGCAAGCGCTCTCTCAAAAGTATACAAACATTTAAAAGAAGAAGAAGAAGAATATGCCTTATATTGGTTAAACCAAAATTTCCTTTGCACATCATCCAACTAGAAACTGGCAACTTAGGCCACAGGAATACAAAGCACTCCCATGTCATCACGAATTACACCGTAAAACAATCACTTCCTGAAACCAAAGTCTTAGGTAAAATAAGGTTTGTTAGAGAATACAACATGGGGAAAAGATTACATTTCTATAAACTGTGGGGGGTTTTTTCATTAGAGCACTAGAAACTCTAATCTGAAAACAAACTTTTATGGGGGAAGGGAGGCATTTTTAAACATACTCCTACTACCAATACTAAGACCTAAAATCGTATTTCAAATTGCTATAAGCTGATGAACTTCCAGGAAGTGGGAAACTCGGAGAGTTTATAACCTACAGGCCCCACCACGTTTCCTATCCCTCACTCCCATGCCTTCTTCCAGGTTAATCCTCATGGCTGCTCAGTAGCTCACTGCAGTCCCCGCCTGCAGAAACCCTCCTCTCCCTCGCATCTCATTTCCTTGTATACTCTGGCAAAACCCTGGTTCATTTCAGCTCCACACCTATAACCAGTGCCTGAGACTGTGCAGTTAAATGTGAGGACAAAAGCCCACCCCACACAGACTGGTCTTAGTTTAAATTCAAAACCACAACTTAAGTGGGCTCTTGGCATTGTGCAGACAATTAAATCATGTTTCCCAAGGCCCTCACTTTCCCACTCTCCTGGCAGCCTCTTTCTTTTACTCTCCATAGACCTCTGACACCTCTTTCTCCATCTTAGCTCTCAAGTGATGACCTTGCCTCTTTTTTCAATGACAGTCAGAAAGAGAAATTCCACATTCCACATCTGCTACCTATCTGTCTTCTCTTCCATTACTACACATGGCATGTCCCTGCTCTCATCTAAAGCCAAACCCTCATTTCTGTATAGCTGCTATCTTCCACAGCTTACTGAAGAACACTGCTCCCGCAAATTCTACCCATCCTCTCTGGCAATGTCTATTTCTCATTCTCTACTACATCATACCCAACATATAAAATATGTTTTAAAAAAGCTGAAGGGAGAAGCACAGAAGCATAAGTACCTTCTCATAAACTTAGAGATCCACAAAACCAATGTGAAATGTGGAAACCAATGGACTCCCAACAAACTCATCCCACCCAGAAATCTGGGCCATTATTCAAGGACCATGTCTTAATAAAATCCCCCCACCTACCCCCAAAGCTTCTGCACTTTCAGAGCAGTCATCACCCTAACATGCAGAACTCTAAGTACTACAGAAAGATATGTATGTGCGTCTCCTCTCTTGAGATTCTAACTGCACTGAGGTCACAGATAGTGTTTTAGTAACTACATACTGCATAGCACAGAGCAGACAGGCAGTGAAAGTTCATCAAAGGAAGAAATGAATGAATTACTGCATACATTACTTGTAGTCTAAATTTGAAAAAAATGTGACCAAATATTTGTTGGAAGAAAAGCAGATATAAGTATATTACGACCACCTTTTAAAAAGATCACAAGTTCTGAAAGTAACAGGAGACTGCACCTGACAATAGTTTATAATAACTACTAGGCTGTATATAAATATGGGGAACTAAATTCACAGTGGTTAAAATTCTGTAGATTATAACTGTGCCAAAAATTCTGAAATTCTGACAAACTATGCTACGGGCAAACAAATACTGTAATAGAAATTTTATATGAAACCATACATAAGCAACTTCTTCAGTGTTACTTAGATATAAGACTGGGAGACTACATTTTAAAATGCAAATGTTTAAGTCAATCTGCAAAACTGAGTAATGTGTAAAAAAGCATTATAAAGCATACCAAATAAAATGACTAAGTATCACCAAGAGCAATTGATTTAAATTACCAAATTCCAAATATCTAAACAGCACCTTATGAATTCCAGAACTGTCAATTCCCAATGTTTATAAACAAACTTGTATTTGGTACTGAAACCCTTATGTCAATTTCATAATACGACCAAAACACCCATTAAGCTGAAATGTCATTTTTCAACTGTAAGACAATCCACAGGATTCATAATTTCTGAAAGTTTACTTTATTTCTGTTTAAAAATTCATAGGAACCAATGAAATCCAACAGCACTACTTTTTTAGTGTAAGGAAAAGGGAAGGGAAAAAAATCAACCTCAGATTCTTTTCCTAAGTGGGTTACAAATTCTCCTCGTGCAAAAATAAGGCAGTGTGTGTCTATGTGTAGATGATCCAAATAAATAAAGACCTTCCTTGACAAATATTTGAGAGAATCGTCCTTGAGATAACTGGGTTAGGACAAGATTCCAAGGTTTGTAACATTGCAATGAGTAGAAGCCAGCAAAATGCCAAATATGGTGCCAAATATGGTTTACAGACCACCATGCCAATTCCCCTTAAGCCTCATTTCAGAAGGATTACCGCCTACAATCTAACCTACTATGCCACTACATCAGTCCCAGGTCCAAAGAACTAACTAAACAAACATGGGGTTTCAACAAATGTGCTCTTGATCAGCTACAGAGAACACACTGAAGAAGGTGATTCTATGTTCAGCAAGTCAAATGCCCTCTGGTAAGGTTGCCACAATCTTCAATTAAACCTTAAACTTTCAGGATAATTACAATCAGTCTGCAGGAAACGTGGTGGAAGACACTTTATTTCAATATTAAATAATGAAATTTAACAGAAGTAAATTAGCAGAGAACACGGACAGTAGGAAAAAGAGAGTTTTTAAAAGTGCATAAAGGTAACTGTATACTTTCAGGAAATGTAGAGTTTGTGCAACAAAGATGAGAGGGATGTTTTCAGCGAAGTGGCAATGATCCAATGTCTCACTTTGAATCAAATCTGTCACTAAAATGAGGTTTTCCAGGAAGCAATAAGAATAATAAAACTTTAGGCTTCAAAGAAATGCAGCTTAAGACAAAACAAAATCTGTGGCAAACATTCAAAAATCTCAGTAAAGTAACAATAGATCATTTATCCAACTTGAAATCTGAATAATTTCCGGAGATGTCAATTATACCAGACCTCTATCTAAGCTGCACGTCTGAACTACTTTTCTGATGTCAAATATTCACGCACACACACAAAATCAATACAAGCCATTATTTTGATTTAAATCACATATCTAAAAACCATTAACTATTTATCACTTGAATTGACATTCTCGGTTTTACAAGAGAACTAAAAGTTGTTCCTATTAAAGTTTCAATACTATGTAAGGCTCATGTGACAATTACTACCAAATATTTATGACCCATGCCAGTTAGAAATATTATTGTGCATGGTGGTAGGATTTCTCACAAGGACACAGTGTTTGAGTTTCAAAAGAATACATTGAGGAATATCATCACAGAACGGACACCAGTGTTAATGAATCACAAAAGGCCTAAAAGCCAGCAAGCACATTCAAAGGACTTGTGTTGTATTACCAGCAGATGGCAACTCATGTAAATGTTATCAAAAATGTACACCAAGAAAATTTAACATACAAACTTCTTTATTCTTAAAGTATTTCATTTGATAAAACTTCCTAACTGGTGAAAACTGGGATTCGGTTTAATCAAAATATGAAAAACTACAAAATGTTTACTCTCCTACAAAGTAGTCACTAGAAAGCATATTACTGGATAACAAAAAGGAACCACTAAAGGCAACAACATCTTTCTTATTTTTAAAAATACAAGAAACCTGTATAACCAATTGGAAAATGAATAACAAGACTCATCACTGTAACACGAGTTCATTTCTGAGGTGTTATTTCCCACACAAATCTTACAAAGGTGTTTCAAAGATCTTTGTCAGGCTAAAACTGTTCTTAGGTTAATACCTTATGAAAAATCTACCGTTTTGATGATTATGACATTTAACAACATGCAGAGTCCAAAATTCATTAGCATACCCATCAAGGCCCTTGGTAATCTGGCCC
Source organism: Suricata suricatta (assembly GCF_006229205.1). NCBI lineage: Eukaryota > Metazoa > Chordata > Mammalia > Carnivora > Herpestidae > Suricata > Suricata suricatta. Next base: position 77,200,220 of record NC_043713.1, on the reverse strand, counting down.
CATCCTTCCTTTTTGATCTATTACCTATAATTCCTGGCCCTGACCCCTTATTACAAAAATAACAGTTTTGCTGGTCACATATTTGCCTTTCTCCATGCCTTTATTCACTGTATTTCCTTCTCCTGAAATAAGATTTCATTTCAGCAGCTCATCATTTGAAATTCTTCTCTCAAAGCTCCTCATTTTCAAATATTACCTCCTCCACAAAGCATCCCTATTTCTCCCAAGCAGCAATAATCTCTCTTCTGAATTACGACAGCATACTGTAATTATTTCACAAGACATCTTTTTGTATATGTTATTCTTAGTTACATATATTAATAGGTCTTCTCCCCCTTACCTGAGTGTTCTGTGACCAGATCACACCTGCTAACCCAAAAGAAGCAGTAAACTATAAAACCCCAATCCAGAAGAGATTAGATAACAAGTTTAAAGAAAGAAGCAAAGTCTTCCTACTCACCCCCAGAAGGTGGGGGGTAGGTACTTACATTCCTATGCCTGCATTTTCATTCCTGTTTATTGGCATTATTGCACAGTACATTTTTTTTCCAGGAAAATATCTCAATTGTCACAGAAATCCTGAGTTAGACATGTGATACCAAGCCCATTATACAGCTGAGGAAATTAAATCACAAATGATTAATAACCCATTACAAGGTCATTCATTATAGCAAGAACGTAGAAAGCCCGGTGCTAGATCTAGTCCAAGTGTTGTGATACCGGCCTACTGCTTTTGTTTCACTACCCTGTCTCTGGATTATCAGCAGCAAAACTACAACACAAAACTCAGAGAAAGGGTGGACAGATGAAAGAGCAAAGATGCAGTGATAACCTTCATACTTGACTCCAGTTCTAAAAGCCCTCATTAGTGCATCTATGACAGATCTGCTGCTCTTTTCAACAGTAGCCTGGAAAATGTGTTGCTAAGTCCACACTCGTCAATTCAAAATTTTTACACTAATCTAACCCATCTTTTCTATTGCTCTCCAAAACAAACCTGTAGCTTCCAACCAGCTTACTGTAATGCCGCAAACAGTATGTTTATTAGTATCCGATGCTTTGTGTCAGTCTGCTGTTATCACCTTTCTACCCACACTTGTCCTAAGTTTTTTGTTTTCTCCAGGCAAACTGACTTGACGATGCGAGCCCCCAGATTTTAGCCTCCTTTTCTCTATGCAATCACAGTTCACACTTGACTATACGTGCTCTATTTCTCTGCGGAAGTCAATATGAAGTACTGGTTAAAACTACAGACCCTGGAGCCAGACGCCCTTCTCCACCACTTACGTGTCCTTCGGGAGATTGCTTAACTTCTCCACGCCTCAGTTTCCCAATCAATAGAGAGGAAACCAGAGTACAGTCTGTACCTCACGGTAATATTATGATAAAATGAGTTACTATTTAAAAAAAGGGGGGGGGGGGCTTGGACCAATGTAGGACACACAAATTATTCTCCACTGTTAGCTATCACTGTCATTTCTTCCAGTATCATGTTTTGTCTCCTCAGAATTGTTAACTATCCAACAATGCTAAACACCTTGTTTTAATTATAAATTATATTTTCAGGACATGCTTTTAAGTCTTTCCCAAAAAAGTTCAATTTATCAGATATTCTCTAACATCTTTTCTTTTTTAATGCAAAACACTATATGCTAAGATTTTATTTCTAAAATATAGAAAATATAACAATTTTATTTCTAAAATATAGAAAATATAACAATGCTAATCATAGGGGACGTATAATGGTGAATATCTACTACATTAAATGTGGAATCTGTACTGATCCAACTGTTCCATTTAATCAAATACCAAGAGTTCCTCTGACTTTAACAGCTCTTTCCCAGAGAAAGAGAGAGTGCCTGCTAAAAGATCTTAATAATCCATAGGGCCTGCAGAGTATAGCTTTTTTTCTTTTTCTTTTTTAAGCTAAAAAAAGGCTTTTCCTCTTAACAGAAATCAATGAAGAGCCTCTTGAACACAGCAAGAAGATCAGGTTGATTTTAACTATGATGTAAATCCCTGCAGAATTTTAGAATGCCAACAATAGTGTCACTTTTCTCATTCACTGAATTTTTTCCAGGTTTTCAGGACTATTGTAATCTGTATAATTTTATTAACTCCTTACGAGTATTACATTTTACATAATATAATTAACAAAGTATTAACTCCTTACCAGTATTACATTTTACATAATATAATTAACAAAGTAAAGAAATCACTCATATCACAGCTGCTATTATTAGTCTAGAAGAGAAAATTCTAAACATGAAGGAAGATATTAATTATGACCAAGACCAATTTCACCTTTTAAAGCCAAGTTTTCTGAGTAGTTTCAAGATAGCTAAGTTTTCAAGTAAAAAAGTAAAGGGAATATAAAAATCAGTGTCCAGATTAAAGGCTATGTTGTTCAAAGATCCTTAATTTTGAACACTTCCAAAACAAAAACAACAGGACTAGTCATGGAAACAGATATTGATCGGAATTCCCATTTTATATAGCCAGCAAACTATACAGATGCCAAGAAGTAAAACAGAATGTAAGTGAAATATTTTTCCTTATCTAGTGAAAGGAAAAATAACTCACTTAATTTTTAATTTTAATTTAAGCATCTTGAGATAATTATACACTCATACAAAGTCGTAAGAAGTGATACTGAAATATCTCCTGCACACTTTATCCAGTGCTCCCCAGTGCTAACTATTTGCACAGCCATCTTAAGATAATGTCTTGTTTCTCCCAGGATACAGAGCACTGCCATCATCACAAGGACCCCTCGCGTCCCCCTTTGAAGAGCCGTGTTAACGTCCCTCCCCACCTGAATTCCTGGCAACCACTAACCTGCTCTGTACGTCTATAATTAAGTCGTTTCAAGAACGTTGTATGAATGGACTCATACAGCATGTAACTTTTGGGATTCACCTTTTCACTCAATATAATTCTCTGGAGACTCAACCAGGCTGTTGTGCGTCCTTTTTCTGAACCAGTAGGTATGCCACAGCATGGATCTATTTAGTTTTAACCTTCCACATGTTGAAGGACATCTGTGTTATTTCCAATGTGGGGCGTTTATTAATAAAGATGCCACCAACACGGGCATACAAGTTTCCGTGTTTATAGGTCTAGGACCCGTGCCCAGGAACGCATGCAGGGCTGTGTGCCAGGCGGCTGCACAGTAAGTTGCTGTTGTGCCGAACTGTTTATTGTACAGGGGCTGTACCATTTTACAGTCCCACTAGCAACACATAATTGATCCTGTCTCTCCACCTCCTCTCCAGCATTTGGAGATGTCACTGTTTATTTGAGCCATCTTGACAGGTATGTAGTAATAACTGGTTGTAATTAATTAATTTGCATTTTCCTAACAAGCTAATAATGTTGAACATCTTTTAATATGTGTATTTGCCTTATGTATTTGTCTCTTCATGTCCTTTGGCCATTTTTTAAAGTTTATTTACTTTGAGAAAGAGTGAGCAGGGGAGGGACAAAGAGAGAGGAGAGAAAGAATCCTAAGCAGGCCCCCTCACTGTGAGCACGAATCTTGATGTGGGGCTCAAACCCATGAACTTTAAGACATGACCTAAGAGCCAATCGCTTAAATGACTGAGTCACCCAGGAGTCATTTGGTCATTTTCTAGTTGGACTCTTTAGGTTTTTATTACTGAGCTTTGAGAAATCTTTACATATGTTAGATACTACCTCTTCATCACATACAGGGTTTACGAATACTTTCTTACACATTAGCTTTTTTCTCTTCATCCTCTTAAATGAGGTACCTGCAGAGTGCAAGTTTTAAATTTTGATAATCAATATATATTCCTGAAAAAGAATGCATGCACATGGGGGAAGGGCAGAGAAAGAGGGGAGAGAATCTCAAACGGGTTCTGCACTGACAGCTCAGTTCTCACCAACCGCGAGATCATGACCTGGGCCAAAATCAAGAGCCAGATGCTTAACCAACTCAGCCACCGAGGCGCTCCAAGGTAGTTTTTTTTTTTTAAAGGTTTAATAGTCAGTAATACAATTCATGAAAGAAGGCAAAAAAAATAATAATACATTTATAGGGCTATGGAAAAGTTGTGCCTATTGCCTTTGTAGGGTGAGTCCCTTACGCATTCTCCTTTCAGTGACCTTAGTAGGCAGGCATACTTGATTCCCAAATGACAGAACATAATAAAATGTTTTTTTTAATGCTTTTATTTATTTTTGAGAGAGAGAGTGAAAGAGAGTGAGAGAGAGAGAGAAAGAGAGAGAGCAAGCGAGCGAGCATGAGCAGGGGAGGGTCAGAGAGAAAGGGAGACACAGAATCCGAAGACAGGCTCCAGGCTCTGAACTAGCTGTCCACACAGAGCCTGACACGGGGCTCAAACCCACAAACTGTGAGATCATGACCTGAGCCGAAGTCGAACACTTAACAGACTGAGCCACCCAGGCACCCCAATAAAATACTTTTTAAAACAAGTATACCAAAATTTGAAAACTGCTAGCACAGTTGGAGAAAACTTAACTGTCTAATATATACATTAGTTATTTCTGCCTTAGAAATAAACAAGGGATGCCTAGGGGTTGCTCAGTCAGGTCAGCTTCCAACTCCTGATTTTGGCTCAGGTCATAATCTCACAGCTGTGGGATCAAGTTCCACCTTGAGCTCCACACTCATTGTGGAGCCTGCTCATGATTCTCTCCCTTCCTCTTCCTCTGCCTCTCTCTCCCACTCGTTCACTCTCTCAAACAATAAAATTAAGCAAATAATTTAAAAATAAATAAGGATTTCCACCTGTTTAGTCTAAAGGAAAATAAACCAAAGAATAAGCAAAAAGAAATCAAATGCAAAAATAAAACTGGTAAGAACAGAAACGGAAATTAGAAATTAATCTCACTTAAACATATTTAAGAAGAGAAAACTAAAAGTTAACACTAATAAAAGGTTTAATTATGTATGACTTCATAGGACTTCTTCTAGGAATGCAGAACTGTTCTTCCTTAATTATATCAGATATATTTGGAATACGAATACACCAAAGTATTAAATTTGTGTTACAAACCCACTCAGGAAACTGGACAGTTCAAGATTCCCCAATTTCCAAAACTGTGACAAGTAATGGGAATAAGAAAAAATTAAGTCTTATTTCTATATTCTAACATTAAAATAAATAGTTTTTAAACTAATTTCTCTTTTAAACAATCAGACACCTTTTTTCAATGTAGTAAAAGTTTTATGGTCACAATGCATTGTCTTTATTTTGTAATCAAAATACATTTTTTTCAGGAATACTCTAGTGATTCATCACTTACACATTAACACCTAGTGCCCATCCCAATAAGTGCCCTCCTTAATGGCCCTCACCCCTTTAGCCCTTCCCCCCACCCAACACCCCTCCAGCAACCATCAGTTTGTTCTCTGTATATAGAAGTCTGTTGTGGTGTGCCTCCTATAGTGCTTTGTCTTAGAATCGTAAAACTTATGGGTTTAAACTTATGTTAGCACAGATATCAATTAAACATAGGCCTACAGAGGCGCCTGGGTGACTCAACTGTTTGAGCAAGCATCTGACTCTTAGTTTTGGCTCAGGTCTTGATCTCAGGGTTGGTGAGATCAAGCCCCGCCTTGGCCTCTGAGCTAACTATGTGGAGTCTGCTTGGGATTCTCCTTCCTTCCCCATCTCTTTGCTCCTCCCCACCCTCCATTCTCACACACACTCTCTTAAAAATACAGAAACCTTTTTTAAAAGATAAAAATAAGCCTACATGTTAATTTATTGTTTTAGAAATAACTTGAAATGTGAGCTAATTATTTTTCAATATTTTTTCAAAAAATTGTCAAGTAGTACATCTAAATACATTATCGAATCTAGTCAAGATGATTCAATGTCAAATTAGAAATCTAAGAAAAAAGAAAAACCCCAGCTCATCCTCACAACTGCAGAATTCCTAATACCTTATAACCAGAGTCCCCAAAGGAAAGGAAAAAGTACAAAGAAATGAAAAATGAAAAATAGCCTACTCCTCAGGAGAAGGAAATCACCATGGGAATGGTAATAACAATCAGAAAGTGCCTCTAAGTCCAAAGGAGAGACACAATTCACAAGGAAAATAACTTGACAAGTATCTCATTTTTAAAAATAAATAAATAAAACTCGTAATAGTGAATAGAAATGAGAAGCTTTTGAAAACTTAAAGATCATTACTTAAAGTAATTAGCAAATAGACACTACCATAGTTCAATTTCATTACTACAAAGCTCATATTAACTTTCTAGCCTTCCAACAACTTATAAGACTTCAAATAACCAGAACCAAAATAAGAACACGAAAGCAGAATCTTTTCTACACTCCATCTTTTTTACAAAGAGAGTTGTAAATGACAAAAGAAGGGAAGAGGAAGGAACTTAAGGAATGAGAGAAGAAAACCCCGTCTGTACCAACACCCCTATTTCTTTTTAAGTACAAGATGATTCCTAATCATTAGAGAGATAATAAAAATGATTCAATTTAAGACTACTTCATATGTAAATCTTCAACCCATCTGATCAAAGTCACTTTCAATAAGTTGAAAAGTACTTCAAAAATATAAGGCCCACGAAGTAAAATAAATTTTGGCTGAACTGCACAAGGGCAAAAATTTACATGTTATAAGAAGATTTTAAAATAAATCAGAGTGTTTATTTTAGTATAACTAAAGTATAACTGAGAATATAATCAACTAGAACCATTCTATTTTTTTAATTAATTTACTCATAATTAAAGATAAAACTCAGGACTTCCAGTCAAGATGACATCAAAAATTGTTCTGAACACCCACCTTGTTGCATATACACAGCAATCAATAGATAAAATACAGAAAGAAAATTGAAGAGGGATAGCTAAGGAAAAATCTTTTTAATTTAAAAATAAAAGGCATGGCTACACTTTAAAAAAAAGACAAACACTTCCACCAAACAGAAACCCACAACAGTAAGATGGGCTGAAGCTGTGAGCCTGCTAGATCTGATTTTAGAAGAGTCCCAGGGAGGTCTACACTTCAGACCTTTTGAGAACAGGAATAAAAAATGCCCACCCAGGACGAGAAACCAGAGTCAAATTCGGACTGAAAAAGAACCACTGCTAACAGCTGCCCAGAGGTTAAGTAAGCTGTGTGCATGGGAAGTGCGACTTTTAAGCCGAGCACCTAGAAAAGTTAGGCTACACACGACATAACATGTAGGGCCTCAGCCACATCCCTCAGTCGCTAGCCAGGAGTACAAAGATACACCCAATATCACAGAGGGGCAGGTGCTCCAACCTGCCAATCTAGGATCTGGTTTTGGATGGGGAGGCCCCGGAAGGGAGAGCCTCTTAAGAACACCTGCAAAACCACTGATAAGAAGGGGCTGGGCAGGGGTGGAGGGAGGGGGATTCTTGACAGTAAGCTTGTACCACAACATAGGAAGAACACTAGTAAGAAAGTCTACAAATACAGCAACCAAAATATGCAATCCCTCCAATCAAAACAGAATCAGAAAAGTCTGGAAGATGTCTGCAAATAGTATGTTTAATAGTTCCTAAAAACTAAACATAAGAAAATTTATTAAATTTCTTTTATAAAAGGATAAAAACCATGAAACAAGCAAAAGTGAAAAAGATTAGAAAGGTGGAAATAAGAAAATCAATTTAGAAAGCTTGAAAATAATTTTTTGAAATTTGAAATGAGTACTAAAATTGAAAATTCAACCGAAGGACCAAAGTTTAAACCGGAAAAATTGAAAAGGAATTAAAGAACTAAAATAATGAATTTAACTAGGCTGTGGCAGAGACAAAGAATTTTTTAAAATGCATACTACAAAGAATGGATAAGGAGGTTCCAAGATGTATTGTAACAGCAGTTTCGGAAGAAGCAAAGCAGTGGCAAGAGATTAACCTTACATCTTAAAAGAGAAAACGACACTGAATCACGTATTACCCAGATAGATGAATGTTAAGAAATTTACACAAAGGGAACATTCTAACGTTAACATATAATCTAACTTTCAAGTAGCAAGTAAAAAATACTAACTCATTTAACCTAATTTTAAATTCTATCTTGAAAGGTTTTTGGTTTTGTTTTGTATAGCTCACAGACTACCCATGAACACCACAGAGGTCTTCTGGGTGATTCCACAGAGTAAAGCTGAAATGGAGGGCCAATACCTAAAGTGCAATCACCAGAAAGGTCTAACTGGCCCAGTCTTCAGCTGCAACTCAACAGTCCTTCAAATTCAGTTTCTATACCCAAAGAAATAAGGCAGTAAATAAGAGTGCTTTTCTTTTCAAAACTGTGGTAAAAACTTGGGACTGGGGTAGAAGAATACTAGAAGAGTACATTGCAGAGCTGAGTAACAGAATTCCCAACAAAGTATACAGTTTCTGGTTAACTTAAGTCACATATATAAACCAAAAGCAAAACTAGTGCTATAATATTCAATCAAAAATACCTATTAACTTTTCCTTCTAAATTTAAAATAAGGAGTCAAAGAGGTAATAATGCTGACAAAGGAGGCCAAACTTACACCATAAAGTTTAAGTTCCTTTTTGGTAGGCCAGTTAACTTCAAATTGCTGAAGAATCTATGATTTTATTTGAACTGGTCAAGATACACAACTGGTTAAATTTTGTGTGTTGTAGAGGGAAGACTAGATTAATGAAGCGGCATTAATTTTAGTTTAGGCAGACCTGGCTTCAAACATCTGTATCTTATTTATAATGATTATTATAAAATAATCATTTATTTTGATAGGAATACGTTATCTTTAGAATCTTTCGAAGATACAGAAGAGTTTAAAAAGTAACCACACAAATCAGAAACACAAACTATAAACAGAGTATCAGTTCAGCAACCCTGCAAGAGGAAGTATATTCTTCACTAGTGATAAGCAGCATCTTCACTCTACTTTAGTCTATATCTCCACCCAGGCGATCCATACATTTACCTGGGGCTCTAGTGGATGACAATATGGCCACGGACATGCAGTCTAACTGCAAAAAAGGAACTGTGGACACAGCGGAGGGGCTGGCCTCACTAACTGGTGCAGCTCAGGCAGCATCCATCTGACAGTCGGAGAAACACACCATGTGCTTTTTCAGTTATCTGTAAATGTCAGGGGGGCTTTGGCTGGCTGCCATAAGAAACTCTTATCTCAGTTCTCTGCTTTATCTCTTTGTCCATTCTTCAGTCATTTAGCACAACCACTACTCTATTTTCATCAGGAAGATGTTCTTCAGGGATAAAAATGGGAGCTCCAATTGCTTCAAAAGCAGTTAATTCACCAGCTGCTAGGTAAAATCATAAAAATTAGAAAGCAACACTTTATGATTTTTTAATCAAAGGAGCATAACATTTCAAATTGGCATTTACCACCCAGCAATACACCGGCTTTTATAAAAAGCAAAAAATATATATTTTTTACATGTTCACATAAAAGCAATCACTTTGATAGAAAATTTTTACATAACAGAACACTTACTTAGAAAATGCCTATGAAATCACACCCATTAACAATACGAAATACCTCAATAGTGTTTAAGTATGGCAGATAACCCAAACACAAGTTGTTATGCGTTTCTTTCCTTCCATATACCAAGAATCCAGTCACTTTGATGAATGCCCAAAAAAAAAAAGTATTAAAGAACTAAAATATTAAAAAATAAAGAATTAGGCCTTTTCACCTTTTCTCCCACTTCGGTCTGAAATGTACTCTCCATCTTACATCACAGCCTGGCTTTAATCTGTCTTTCCCTCTCCTCCTGACATAAAACTCAATCTTCAAATAGCCCAAGAGTATTCAAGGTATCCTGTGCATGGCATATACTCACAAACCAAAACCATGCGCTTATGTTATGCTGTCCCCTTTGCGTAGCTTCTCCTTGCTCCCCGTCCAGTGAAATCCTATCTTCTTTAGAGGCAAGAGGTCCCTATGTGCGGAATGCTTCCATCCATAACCAAGTGGAATAAACTGCTTTCACTCCTATGAGCCCATGTAGAAATTCAGGCCCATCTCTGCACACTGAGACTTGTCTGACAGCCTCACTCATGGAGCTGAGGGCCCAAAGTATTTCAACTAGAAAACATCCTGAATGTTAGTTATCGTGGTCATAACTTCATTTGATAGTTAACCTCTCTCTGTGTCAGTCATCCTGCATCCAATACCTCCCCTAGACCAAGAGCTCCTTAAAGGCAGGACCTCAAGAAATACCTCTTACAATCACAGCTCCTCCACATAATAAGCATGCATAAACTGTCTGATGAATAATAAAAACTGAATGCATGAACACACTTTAAGAAAATTAGTAAAATGAATTACAGCTACAGCTTTGGATAAAGACACAGACTCTAAGGAACTTTAAGAGTACAATTACACAAGGTTAAGGTCTCCTACTACCTCTCTTTAGGTCCTTATTCCCACCCTCTCTGCCCCTAGAAACCACCAAAATTTAGGCATCTACAGTTTCATACACTGACTTGGACCCTGTACAGAGGTTACTGTCTGATCCATTCAGAGAAGAAGCCATCATCTACTGATGTGCTGCTCTTCCTCTGTGCGCTAAGCGCCCAGACTGGCCACCCAAGCATCCCCTTCCCCGTGCAGGCCCCTCTGCCCTCTCATCTCTCCCTTATGCTCTCCTCTCCAGGCTCTTACATGAGAGGGTAGACCCATTCTATACAACACCAGCCGCCACTAAAACAGGTGTCATCCTCGAAGCAAGTTTTGATTTTTAGTAGATTTCACAAACATAATCTTAGCCATCTCTATCTAAGAAAAATGAAGAAAAAACTTTACATAAACGTGGCACAGGTTTCACACACTTTATTTTTATGTCAGATGGCTTCCTCTAACAATAAATACCCCCATCTGCAGAACATATGAAGTCCTTATTCAGCGGAACTAAACTTCAAACTGTGTCACCCTTGAGGCTTACAGAAGCTGATCATCTGACTTTTAAGCATTATCTATCAGAAAACACTTTCATCAAATGCCTAAATTTCTACTTTGAATAAGCGTGTAAAAGCACTAGCACAACTGCCCTAAAGCACTTTCAGAAAATAGCTCCCATTTGGTTAAACAGTAATCAAGTTTTAAGACTGGAACCGCCTACTTATTAAATGCTATTTTTTTTAATTCAAACCTGTAACAGGAAAAATAATATTTTGGTCCAGTATCAAATCCTACCCTTGCCCACATCCCCCAAAATAAGGAAATATATCTGCTCTAACATTATACTTGCAACATTTAGGAAACTAATCACCTAAAACGACTATCTTTACACAGTAAAGGGCATTAATTAGAAAATTATACTCCTGAGAAAGTTCAAGACTATATGAGCATTTTCTATCACAGATTGTATCTTCTAAGTAATAACATTTAAATCAGCAGTGAAGCAGAATACTTCGCTGTAGTTCAAATAAAAGAGAAGAAAACAGTTTAAACACCCTATTTAAAGAATCATGTGTGATTAAATTCACTTACTAATGTAAGAATGTTTGATAAAGTGACACAATCCTCTGTCTTTTATAAGTGTCTTATTTCCTTCTGAGACCAGAAAAAAAGCAATGGGAGCCACACGGCAGCCATTCAACATTTCCAAAGCACTTTTGTACTTTTGACAATGTTAACAGTTTCATATATTTCAGTCACCTTTCTCACCACACACTGCATAAATGATGCTACACAAAGACATCAATTACATTCACAATAAATTGTCACGCTTATTAATAAAACACCATTTATAGTTTGGTGAGAGAAACAGGAGAAGAAAAATAAGTTTGCTTATCCGGTCTCAATTGTAAAACTTGTGGGAATTCATTCAACCAGCAATTGTTCAACTATTGCTTAATTACTTAGCAGGCACTGGATTACTAGTGTTAGGACTGTGTATGGAGACTGTCCTCACCACACCTACAGCCACTAGGAGGGAAAGAAACCTAGCAAGCAAACAGTTCCGCTACATAAAACCTATGATAACATAAGTAATACTGATTAAGCACACTTCAAAGGCAGCACCGTCACTGAACCTCAACTGCCTATCAATAAATTTGAGTTGGTTTAATGATTAAAGAGAAATGATGACATAAGCACTAGTCAGCAAGTTAAAGTTTTTGAAATAAAGGGCTGGAGGTAGAGACTATCATAAAAGTTCTTGTTGCACAGTAGACACGATAGCTATTGTCGTTACCAGTTCAAGGAGGGGGCTGCCAAGTACATGGACCCATCATCCTCTGAGCTTAAAATAAAAATCCAATTTGAAGAGACGTTACAAAAGAAGAACAGCCATCCTCAGGATTAACTAGTGAATTCATGTGTGCCTTGGAGGTGCTGGCAAGACCCCACACTGCCACTGACATGGCCTCTGCAAAGAGTACGAGGTCAGGGAGGGGCACCCGGGCAGCTCAGCTGGTTAAGCGTTCGACTCTTGGTTTCCGCTCAGGTCATGATCCCATGGGATGGGAGACTGGAATTCTCTCTCTCCCTCTCTCTCTCTCTCTCTCTGACCCTCTCTCACTTGTACACACTCTCTCTTCACTGCTCTCTCAGAAAATTTTCTAACTTCTAAAAAAATTGTTTAAAAAAGGAAAAGAGTGGGGCACCTTGGTAGCTCAGTCGGTTGAGCATCTGACTTCAGCTCAGATGGTGATCTCACGGTTCGTGAATTCAAGCCCTCCGTCAGGCTCCATTCTGACAGTGCAGAGCCTCCTTGGGATTCTCTATCCTTCTCTCTGCCCCTGCCCCACTCACACTCTCCTTCTCTCTCAAAAATATACAAACATTAAGAGAAAAAGAAAAAGAGAATGAAAAAGAAGCAAAAAGGAAAAGAAAAAGAAAAAAGACAAGCAAAATGAAGCAAAAAGAAAAGAAAGGAAAAGAAAAAAGAAAGTACTGGATCCGCAACACATAATAATACACATCCACCAGTTTGATGCACGAGCCCTTCGGCTTGTCACAGGAGAGTATCTACCTCCACCTAAGTGCCAGTTATCTCTAACATACTCTGTCCCAAATTCAAAATACCACTTAGAAATATTATACACAGGAGGCTTAGAGGAACAAACCTCCACAAGATGTAATCTGAAAAGCATATTTTTATTTTAATACCATATATCTATCATATAAACCCTGCTCATCAAATGTATCCAAATAAGTGCTGGGATAATAAATCAAGAAACCTTGAGATGGACAGGTTTCCCTCACTGAAAACACCATAAGGAAGAGGAAAAGAATAAAAATAGATAATGCAACAGAGAAATAAAAATGATACGTAAATGGATCAACATCATAAAATATTTTTTAAACAGTGACTCCAATATTCTATAAATCTAAATTCTGTGCATAATGAAGGTAACTTTGGTTCAGAGTAGCCAGCGTTATTAACATACTTAATAACACACATGAAGCACAAGAAACCAACCAACATCATCAGGGAAATTCAAATCAAAACCACACTGAGATACCACCTCACACCGGTCAGAGTCGCTAAAATGAACAAATCAAAAGACTATAGATGCTGGCGAGGGTGTGGAGAGACGGGCACCCTCCTACACTGTTGGTGGCA